>NC_052172.1:17775561-17831065 GCF_902713615.1 Scyliorhinus canicula
GGAAGCAGAAATCCGGGGCACTTCCGTGTGGATTTGACTCCTGCTGTTCCCCAGGTGTTTTCCCCAGGTCAATAATATAAGAGCAAACCACTGCAGAGGCTGCAGATCGGGAATAAACACACACACACACTGCTGGGAAAACTCAGCAAGTCTGGCAGCATCTGTGGAGAGAGAAGCTGAGTTAATGTTTCGAGTCCAAAATATCTCCCGGGGGGAGAGATCGGCTCAGCGGACAGCACTCCTTCCTCATCCCGAAGGTCGCGGGTTCAAGTCCCGTGCCAGAAACTCGAATACCTCAATCCAGGCCACTGCTCAGAGTGATACTGCTCGAGGGCTGCACAGCCAGAGGTGCTGTCGTTTGGGTCAGACCCTGTCTCCTTCGAATATCCAAAGGGACTAATCCAAAGGGGGGGGGCACGGTAGCACAGTGGCTAGCACTGCTGCCTCATAGCGCCAGGGTCCCAGGTTCGATTCCCGGCTTGGGTCACTGTCTGTGTGGAGTCTGCACGTTCTCCCCGTATTGCGTGGGTTTCATCCGGGCGCTCCGGTTTCCTCCCACAAGTCCCGAAAGACGTGCTTGTTAGGTGAATTGGACATTCTGAATTCTCCCTCTGTGACCCGAACAGGTGCCGGAATGTGGCGACGAGGGGATTTTCACAGTAACTTGCAGTGTCAATGTAAGCCTACTTGTGACAATAAAGATTATTATATATTATTATCTTTTACATTTAAAGTACCTAATTTTTTTTTTCCAATTAAGGGGCAATTCAGCCTGGCCCATCCACCTACCCTGCACATCTTTGTGTTGTGGGGGCGAAACCTACTCAGACACGGGGAGAACGTGCAAACTCCACATGGACAGTGACCCAGGGCTGGGATTGAAGCAGAGTCCGCAGCAGTGCTGACGACTGCGCCGTCCAAAAAAGGGACTAATTCAAAGAAGAGGAACATTCTTCTGAGAATGGGGAGTGGCCGGTGTGGTGGGGATGAGATGTACCGTGTGTGGGAAATGAATGGCCTGTCAGGGGAACATGTCAACTGCAAATAGCAGCCTGACCACATTGACCAACTGCACTGACCATTCTGACTGTTGTTGCCGGTGGTTTGTGCGAAAGGGGGGGAGGGGGGGTCCGATATTTATCCCTCAACCTAAAAACGTTATCCAATCCCAAACCTAGAATCCCTCCAGTGCAGAAGGAGGCCATTCAGCCCATCGAGTCTGCACCGACTCTCAGAACGAGCGCCATATTTCGGTAACCCCACCTAACCTGCACATCTTTGGGCTGTGGGAGGAAACCGGAGCACCCGGAGGAAACCCACGCCGACACGGGGGAGAACATGCAGACTCCGCACAGACAGTGACCCAAGGCCGGGATTGAACCCGGGTCACAGGCCCCGTAAAGCAGCAGTGCTAATCACCGTGGCCATCTGATGCACTATCAATTGACCACAGAAGTGAAGTTGTAGCCCGAAACTGAAGGCTTTAATAGACAAGATGTTTCCCCAGCAGCTCAGCTACCGAAAGGAAGCTGTGGGGAACACACAGGCTCTTATACCCTGCCTTACAGGGCGGAGCTTACAATTCTAACCAATGGCTGGCTAGTGTTACATACCATCGGGCCAATGAGCAGTGAGCCTCCTCCACCAATGGTGTCTCGGCATTGCTAGTTACCGTAATACCTCTAGTCATACTACCACACCGTCAATCACGCTGTTCCTGGGATCTTGCTGTGCCCTTTCCCACCTCTCACCAGCTGCTCCACTTCAGAGCGGAGGGCCTGAGATGATGCCAGCGCCACGCCAATGCAAATCCCCTTGTGAGAAAATCGATGCGCCCCCCCCCCCCCCCAAAATCAGCACCTCCCCAGCTTTGCATGGGTGGGTCACTGTGCGGAGTCTGCGCGTTCCCCCCGTGTCTGCGCGGGTTTCCTCCGGGCGCTCCGGTTTCCTCCCACAGTCCAAGAGATGTGCAACTTGGGTGGATTGGCTCTGCTAAATTTCCCCTCAGTGTGCAAAGTTAGGTGGGGTTGCTGGGTTACGGGGATAGGGTGGAGGTGTGGGCTGAGGGTGGTCTTTCAGGGGCCGGTGTAGACTCGCAGCTAAAGCAGCTGTGGTCACACCTGGAGCATTGCACAGATACATACAGTGCAGAAGGAGACCATTCGGCCCATCGAGTCTGCACCGACCCCCTTAAGCTCTCACTTCCACCCTATCCCCATAACCCAGTAACCCCACCTAACCTTTTTTGGACACTAAGGGCCGAGTACTAGCCACAGTATTAGCCATGTGCGCTGCCATGTTGCACTTTTTCGTGGCCGTTGGTACCAATGCCAGTACGAATGCTTCTCCAGTGCCCGCTTGCACCACGCAGCCCAACGTTATAGTCATAGAATAGAAGTTACAGGAGGCCATTCGGCCCATAGAGTCTACACCGGCCCCTGAAAGATCATCCTACCTAAGCCCACACCTCCACCGTAACCCAGCAACCCCACCTAACTTTGCACATTAAGGGACAATTTAGCAGAGCCAATCCACCTAACCTGCACATCTTTTGACCTGTGGGAGGAAACCGGAGCACCTGTCTTCTGATAAACTGAGTAAATTGGCTCCATATTCTCCAGAATTTAGGAGAAAAATGAGCTCAATCTCGTTGCAACACGGGATTCTGAAGGAGGTTTGACAGGGTGGTCGGGGAATACAAAGAACAAAGAAAAGTACAGCACAGGAACAGGCCCTTCGGCTCTCCAAGCCTGTGTCGACCATGCTGCCCGTCTAAACTAAAATCTTCTACACTTCCTGGGTCCGTAGCCCTATTCCCATCCTATTCATGTATTTGTCAAGATGCCCCTTAAACGTCACTATCGTCCCTGCTTCCACCACCTCCTCCGGCAGCGAGTTCCAGGCACCCACTACCCTCTGTGTAAAAAAACCTGCTTCGTACATCTCCTCTAAACCTTGCCCCTCGCACCTTAAACCTATGCCCCTGAGTAATTGACCCCTCTACCCTGGGGAAAAGCCTCTGACTATCCACTCTGTCTATGCCCCTCATAATCTTGTCGACCTAACACACAGGGCCACAGTCTCAGGTCAGGGAGGGTGGAGGCGAAATTTCTTCACTCCAAAGGATTGTGAACCGTTCGGAGTCTCTACCCCAGAGGATCATGGGTGCTCCAACAACGTTGAGTCGATTAAGTCTGCGGGGCAGACACGTTTTTTTTTCGGCCTGGCCGGGAATTGAGAGATTCCGGGGGCGTGAACGGGTAGGTGAAGCAGGGGGCTGCAAGATCGGCCATGATCGTATTGAGTGGCAGAACAGGCTCGACGGGCCGAATGGTCTCCCCCCCACCCCGCCCGCCTCCTGCTTCTCGTGTTTTGAAAGACGAAGAATGCGGTTCGTGCCTGAACCTGTCCAGGCTGGAGTTGCTGCATTCGGATCACTCAAAGAGAGAATGGAAACGTAACTCATTATCCTCCCCAACCCGGCACCCACCCCCCCCCCCCCCCACTCTCCCACCCCCCAGCACACCGAGTAAAGTTAGACACTGCAGGGGTGGCTGGGGAACTTAACTGTCTGTGTCTCTGTAAATGGAGCTTCTCTCTGTGAGAAGATTTCTCATTCCCAAGGTATTCACGGCAGGCAGACAGTGTGGCTAATCCTTTCACAACCCTCCAGGCTTTCAACTAACACTGGTATTAACCTCCTCAACACCTCCCAGACGCTGAGGTGATATCAGAAGGTACTTAACCACAGACTCTGCCAGCCCAGCCTGCACGGGGCCCAGCCATTAAGGGTGCGACTTTTTAAAAATAAGGGCTTTTTTGTTTTGCTTTTTAAGAAATAAACTGTTATTTATACAACGCATTTAATGCAGTAACACCCCCCCCCCCCCCCCCCCCCCCCCCACCGACCTAAACCAAGGCTTCACAGGAGGAATTATCAACTAAATTATGAAAAACAAATCACAAACACGAGACGTTAGGGATGGACGAGTAAAGGTTTGGTCAGTGAGATAAGTTCTAAGGAGCGTTTTAAAAGGAGAAATGGCAGAGTTGTATGGGAACAGGAGGAGGCCATTCAGCCCATCGATACTGCTCCGCTGTTCAATACAATCATGGCCGATCGGACACTTCGATACCGTATGGGGCGGCACAGTGGTTAGCACTGCTGCTTCACAGCGCCAGGGTCCCAGGTTCGATTCCCGGCTTGGGTCACTGTCTGTGCAGAGTCTGCACGTTCTCCCCGTGTCTGCGTGGGTTTCCTCCGGGTGCTCCGGTTTCCTCCCACAGGGGAGGGGTGCACTTTCGGAGGGTCAGTGCCGACTCGATGGGCCGAATGACCTCCTCTGCACTGCAGGGATTCGATGATTTTACATTATGCCGATGCACTGTTGCTTCACAGCGCCGGGGTCCCAGGTTCGATTCCCGGTTTGCGTCACTGTCTGTGCGGAGTCTGCACGTTCTCCCCGTGTCTGCGTGGGCTTCCTCCGGGTGCTCCGCTTTCCCCCCACAAGTCCTGAAGATGTGCTTGTTAGGTGAATTGGACATTCTGAATTTTCCCTCCGTGTACCCGAACAGGCGCCGGAATGTGGTGACTAGGGGCTTTTCACAGTAACTTCACTGCAGTGTTAATGTAAGCCGACTTGTGACAATAATAAAGATTATTATTATTATTTTACCCCCACAACCCTTTACATCAAAAACCTATCATTCTCTGCTTTAAACATACTCAGTGACTGAGCTTCCACAGCCTCTGGGATAGAGAATTTCAAAGATTCACCACCCTCTTGTAAAGAAATTTCTCCTCATCTCAGTCCGAAGTGGCTTCCCCCTTATTTTGAAATTGTGCCCCTGGTTCTAGGCTCCCCGACCAGGGGAAACATCTTACCTGCCTCTACCCTTCAAATATTTTGGATATTTCAATGAGATCACCTCTCATTCTTCGAAATTCTAGCGAACACAATCTCTCGTCATAAGACAGTCCTGCCATCCTCCAAACGAGTCTAGTGAACCTTCGTTACAGCAAGAATATCCTTCCTGAGGCTGGGGGGGGGACCCACACAGAGATCCAGGTGTGGTCTCACCCAGTGTTTTTCAAACTTTTTTTCCGGGGACCATTTTTACCAACCGACCAACCTTCGGGACCCAACCCAGCCGACCTTTGTGACCCATGCCAGCCGATCTGCGCGACCCACGCCGGCCGACCTTTGTGACCCACGCCGGCCGATCTGCGCGACCCACGCCGGCCGACCTTTGTGACCCACGCCGGCCGACCTGCGCGACCATTTTCTCTTACCTTGTTTGTTGCTGACAAAAATGGAGGAAATGGTTTTGGGTCCCGTTGCCCCCCCCAACCTGAAAAGAAAAGGCGGTGACCATACAGCCTTTAGTGACCATACAACCGATAGTGCCAGTTATTGAATGGCTTTGCTGTTATATGCTGTCAGGGGCTGGTTTAGCACACTGGGCTAAATCGCTGGCTTTGAAAGCAGACCAAGGCAGGCCAGCAGCACGGTTCAATTCCCGTACCAGCCCCCCCCCCAAACAGGCGCCGGAATGTGGCGACTAGGGGCTTTTCATAGTAACTTCATTGAAGCCTACTCGTGACAATAAGCGATTTTCATTTCATTTACATTATATTCCAGGTACCAAGATGGTTTAACTCCGGGGTTGTGCAAAGTGGGTTTCCTGTGAAATTGCGACTTGGCAGACAGGAAGATCAAGGGTAGGGCGCACTGACAAACTCAAACGAGGGCGTGTGAGGCCAGGAATAAAATTCCCGTTTGATAGCGGGGGTCGCTGCAGGCAGCGAGGGGCACATTTATGTGCCCAAAACAGAAAATGTTTTTTTTTTGTTTTATAAATTTAGAGTACCCAATTCGTTTTTTCCAATTAAGGGGCAATTTAGCATGGCCAATCCCCCTACCCGGCACATCTTTGGGTTGTGGGGGGCGAAACCCACGCAAACACGGGGAGAATGTGCAAACTCCACATGGACCCAAAACAGATTCTGTTTTTTTGGGGCGTTAAATCACGCCCAAGATCACCCATTTAAGACGGAAATTCGGAGAATTTCTTTCCCTGTCAGAGGGTTGTGAGGCTCTGGAGTTCTCTTCCTCAAAAGGCGGTGGAAGCTGAATCTTCGAATAAATTTTTAGGGCAGAGGTGGAAAGATTCTTGATTGACAAAAGGGGTGGAAGTTTATTGGGGAAGGGACAGGGGTGTGGGCTCATACATAAGAAGAAAGAGTGATGTGCATTTGTATAGCGCCTTACACAACCTTGCTTCCTCAGCCAGTTAAGTACTTTCATGCAGGAAGCACCGGAGCCAATTTGCAAACTCCCGCACGCCGCAACATGACAAGGACCCGAGGGGGAAATACACGGCCAGGATGCCCAGGCGGATGCTCTCCAAACGTTGGGATCTTTCACGTTCTGCCGGAGAGGTCTCGGTTTAAACAATCTGATCCAAACGGCAGAGCCTCAGACTGTGCAGCACTCCCTCGCTACCAGCCTCAATTCTGCACACGCCTGGAGTGGGGATCGAACCCACAGTCTGCTGGCTGGGAACCTGGGGGGGGGTGTTTCCAAACTGAACCAGATGTGGGTGGGGCAGCGAACGTAGGGAACTCCCCAACTACTGGGGTGGTGGGGGGGGGGGGGGGGGGGGAGAAGGCACGGGGATTGTGGAGGGGGGGGTTCGACAGGTGTGGGGGAGGGGCGGTTTTGGGGGGGGCGGAGGTGCAGGGGGTGAGGAGGGGGGGTTTTCGGCAGGTGTCTGGGAGGGGGCGTCAAAAGGGGAGGGGAGGGGGGTGGGCTCCGGCGACGAGGGGGGGGGGGTTTTGCGGGGGCTGTGGCGGGCTTTCACCGGTGTGGGGGAGGGGAGGTTCCGGCGGGGTTGGGGGGAGGGGTTTTCTTGGCGGGAGGTGTGCGGAGTTTGGGATGGGGTTTTTCAGCAGGCGTTGTTGGGGGGGGGGGGCGGGCTGGCGTGGGGAAAGTGTAATTCCGGCGTGGGGTGGCGGAGGAGGAGGTGTGGGGGGGTTGGGGTGGGAGACTGGCAGTGGGGGAGTGCAGGGTCTGGGGACGGTGGTTTTGGCGGGGTTGGGGCCGGGGGAGGAGGTGTGGGGTTGGAGGGTGTTTGGCGAGAAGGAGGGGATGAGGGGGAGGGGGATTTAGGCACGGGGGGGGGGGGGGCGGGGGGGGGGAGTGCAGGAGCTGGGGAGGGGTGCTTCCGGAGGGGGTGGGGAGGGGAGGGGGGCTTGGCAGGGAGGGGTGGGTGAAGGGAGAGGGTGGGGGTGTGGGAGTTGGGGAGGTGATGTTTTGGCAGGGAGGGGGATGCGGAGGGGGGGGGGGGGGGTTTCGGTGGGTGGGGTTGGGTGGCCGGTGCTGGGAAGCAGTTAGAAGTGGATTTTGAGTGGGTTAGCACTGCTGCCTCACGGCGCTGAGGTCCCAGGTTCGATCCCAGCTCTGGGTCCGTCTGGGAGTTTGCACATTCTCCCCGTGTCTGCGTGGGTTTCACCCCCCACAACCCAAAGATGTGCAGGGTAGGTGGATTGGCCACGCTAAATTGCCCCTTAACTGGAAAAAATGAATTGGGTATGTTAAATTTTAAAAAACAAGTGTATTTTGTGACTTGGGGGTGTGTGTGTGGGGGGGGGAGGAACTTTGCTGCTCTATTGAATCTGAGCCTCTCTAATGATTCTGCGAGATGTCTGACCCTAAACCGAGCAACAAAAGCTTTTGCAGATGGACTGAGCTGGATGAGGTTTACTGAGCTGGAAAGCAGCAGCCGACAATCCCCGAGTCTGCACCCAGGAGCTGTGGGGACGGCGGAGGCTCCGCAGGGTCAGGGTTGAAGGTCACTCTCGACGTTGCCTCTCCAGTGCCGTGAGAGAGAGAGAGATTCCTTGACCCCAGATGGCCAGACAGCCGGGGTCGCAGGGGTCAGCGAGCGCGCCCAGACAGAGGAGTAGCCGGAGGTACAGTGACTGGGAGGCCCCCCCCCCCACGCTCGCTGCCAGTTCCCAACAAGAATCAGACACCTGTGTTTATTTAAACACCACCTGCGGGTTAGAGAGGGGGGGGAGGGGGGTTGGGACGGGAGGCCCAGGAGGTGTCTGAAGGGGAAAGAAAGAGGGAGGAAGGGAGCGAGAGAGAAAGAACGGGGAAGGGGGGGATGGGTGACACAGTGAAAAGCCACTGCAGCAGACGCTCAATGAGAGACGGCGAATCGACGCATTAACTCCTGAATGTTCGCCCTCCCTTCAGACCCGCTTTTCCCCGTCGTTGCAATCCGTCTACAGTAGGAACCACCTTGCATTCTTATCGTGTCTTCAAGGCTCTTTACAGCCAATTAACCATCGATGGGGGGGGGAGGAGGGAGGGGAGTTGGTGGCCATTTTGTGCACAGCAAGCTCCCACACACACACACACACAGCAAAGTGCTGATGAATAGGGGGGCGGCACGGCGGATTAGCACCGCTGCCTCACGGCGCCAGGGACCCGCGTTCGATTGTGACTGTGCGGAATTTCCACGTGGGTTCTCCCCGCCGGTTTCCTCCGATTGCCCCGGTTTCCCTCACACACACAGCGAGGAATGGGGGGCCGCACAGTGGCACAGTGGTCAGCACCGCAGCCTCGGGCAGCACGGTGGCGCAGTGGGTTAGCACTGCTGCCTCACGGCGCCGAGGTCCCAGGTTCGATCCCGGCTCTGGGTCACTGTCCGTGTGGAGTTTGCACATTCTCCCCGTGTCTGCGTGGGTTTCGCCCCCCGCAGTTCAACAAAGATGTGCAGGGTGGGTGGGTTGACCGTGCTGGGGTTACCGGGGATAGGGATTGGGCCTAGGTAGGGTGCTACTTTCGGAGGGTCGGTGCAGACACGATGGGCCAAATGGTCTCCTCATGCACCAGGGGGATTCTGGGAATAGAGGGCAGGAAAGATTCACGGTCCCGGGGACAGGGAACCTCGTGGACAGATCGGAGACGCTGGGACTGTGAGGTTCTGAGGAGACCCGATCGAGGTGTTCAAAATCGCGAGGGGGCTGGTCAGAGTCGGTAGGAATAAACCGCCCCCCCCATTTGGTGGCAGGATCAAGGGAGGGGCTGGTTTAGCACAGTGGGCTAAACAGCTGGCTTGTAATGCTGAACAAGGCCAGCAGCGCGGGTTCAATTCCCGTACCGGCCTCCCCGAACAGGCGCCGGAATGTGGCGACTAGGGGCATTTCACAGAAACTTCATTGAAGCCTAATTGTGACAATAAGCCATTATTATTCAGTTTTAAGGCGATTGCCAAAAATGGCGGAACGAAAAGAAAGTTTTTTTTAACCCAGCGCATGGTGAAGATCTGGAATGCGCTGCCTGAGGGCGCGGTGGAACCAGGTTCAATCGAGGCTTTCAAGAGAAGATTAGACTGTGGTCGGAAAAGGAAGAATGTGTAAGGTTACGAGGAGAGGTGGCTTCGGGTGAATCCTCCTTCAGCGAGCCGGTGCAGACACAGTGGCCTTGTTCCGTGCCGGAACCATTCCGTGAAATCATCTGTTCCGTGCTGTCGACTGAGAGACAAATGTCGACTGGGACACCAAGGAGAAGTCGGGGGGGGGGGGGGCCTCTTCATCGGAATAGAGCCCAGGGATCTCCTCCCTGAGAGTCAAAGGCTCACTTATCGGAGAGACGGCATCTCTGACAGTGCAGCACGCCCTCTGTTTTTCCCTCAGAATTTCAGCTCCCTGGAGTAGGGAGTGGCGGGGGGGGGGGGGGGGGGGGGGGGGGGGGGTTTGAATCCATGACCCTCTAACTCAGAGATATGAGCTTTGTTCTCTCTTTGTTCCTGACTTTCTCCAAATCCTGCCCACCCCTTTTTTTAAAAACAAATTTAGAATATGCCCAATCCTTTTTTTTCCAATTAAAGGGTAATTTAGCGTAGCCGGTCCCACCTACCCTGCACATCTTTTTGGGTTGTGTGCGTGTGTGTGTGTGTGTGTGTGGGGGGGGGTGAGACCCGTGCAGACACGGGAAGAATGCGCAAACTCCACACGGACGCTGACCCGAGGGCCGGGATCGAACCTGGGACCTCAGTGCCCGTGAGGGGCCTTCCACCATCCCTGATTCCCCCCCCCCCCCATCTGGCACTGGTCTTGTTTACATTCATTTGTGGGATTTGGGCCTACCTGGCAAGGCCGGAGTTCATTGCCCTTGAGAGGTGTGAGGACTTTGGGCCTAGCGTGGGATCGAGGAGCCTGCCAGCTCAAAGTGGGGTTTTTCTGGGGAGTGGGGAGGCAGGCCGGTCCGCAGCCACGGTTGGCGTATCCATTCGTTTTTTTTTTGGCATCTGTTTAGTTTCTAAGGATCAGTGAGGTGATTCTCCCCGGCAGCGGGCATTGTGTACGACCCTGACCTCTGTCAGGCTGGGCCATCTTGGCAGCTGCCTTGCCTCAGCGAGCAAATCGCTGGGCACTGTGCCACCTCGACCTGCCAGTCCCACACACCAGGACTATAATTACCAGGCTGCTCCGTGCCCAGGTAGAAATTACCTACATCTGTTCCCGGTCTCCTGTGGCTGGTGGTGGGGGGGGGGGGGAGAGAAGGAGTGGAATCTGTCTATCGGCACAGCCAAGGGCCCACCCCCCTCCGCCGACCATAAGGCCTCTGTTAAAGGGGGTGCTCGGGGTGGGGGAGGATCACAACCTTATGTCAAGACTAAATCTGGCAGGGATTCAGAAGGGTGGAGGGGGCATTATCTAGGCCGAGGCCTGCGCATGTTTCGACTTAATTAACAGCTCCAGATTCTGGGGCAGTGCAATCAGCAGGGGGGCAGCAAAAACTGCAGCCGCAGAGGTCTCACTGTCAAGGAGCTCGATCCAAATCTAAACCAACAACATGTAGAGAACTAGGGTAGAAATGCAGAGCTTGTTCCCCTACCCCTGCCTCTCTCTATCTCTCTCTCTCTCTCTGTCAAGTAAGTCACCATTCACCCCTCGTCTCTCTCACTCTCCCTTCTCTCTCCCTAGGGTAAGCAGCCATTCACCCTCTCTCTCCCTCCCTCTCCCTCTCTCTAGGGTAAGACACCATTCACCCCTCGGTCTCTTCCCCTCCCTCTCTCTCTCTCTCTCTCTCTGTATCTATAAACACAGACTATACCGAGTTACTATTCAAACCCGGGACAGGATTTAGTCTAATCATTAATCTGGTAAAGAGAGCATCGGGTCAACCAGGGAGTTTTCCGAACCCGAGGTTCACAAGGGTTATTGTCAGGTCATTTCCCGGTGCAACAACAACAACTTGCATTTACATAGCACCTTTGCCGCAATGCGACGACCCGACCCATTGTGCAGGAGTGTTACCGCCAACAATGTTTGATGTTGAATCACTGAGATATTCGGGTAGCTGGGCAGACGTTTGGGGGGGGGGGGGGGGGGGGGGGGCGCGACTTTAAGGGAGGGGAGGCGATGGAGAGGTTTGGGGAGGGATTCCAGGGCTCGGTGATGCTCAAAGAGAGTCCAGAATTGGAGGAGCGCAGAGATCGCGGAGGGTTTTCGAGCTGGAGGAGATTGTAGAGGTTGGGTGGGTGGGTGGGTGGGGGGGAGGGGGGGGGGGGGGCCATCGAGCATGCACTAACCCTCCGAAAGAGCACCCTACTAGGGTGAGACACCATTCACACCCCACTCTCTCTCTTTCTATAAACACAGACTATATGAGTTACTATGCAAACCCAGTAAGATTCTTGGTAGTGTGGACGAGCAGAGAGATCTCGGTGTCCATGTCCATAGATCCCTGAAAGTTGCCACCCAGGTTGAGAGGGTTGTTAAGAAGGCGTACGGTGTGTTAGCTTTTATTGGTAGAGGAATTCAGTTTCGGAGCCATGAGGTCATGTTGCAGTTGTACAAAACTCTGGTGCGGCCGCATTTGGAGTATTGTGTTCAGTTCTGGTCGCCACATTATAGGAAGGATGTGGAAGCATTGGAAAGGGTACGGAGGAGATTTACAAGGATGTTGCCTGGTATGGAGGGAAGATCTTATGAGGGAAGGCTGAGGGACTTGAGGCTGTTTTCGTTAGAGAGAAGAAGGTTAAGAGGTGACTTAATTGAGGCATACAAAATGATCAGAGGATTAGATAGGGTGGACATTGAGAGCCTTTTTCCTCGGATGGTGATGTCCAGCATGAGGGGACATGGCTTTAAGTTGAGGGGAGATAGATATAGGACAGATGTCAGAGGTAGGTTCTTTACTTAGAGAGTGGTAAGGGCGTGGAATGCCCTGCCTGCAGCAATAGTGGACTCGCCAACACTAAACGCATTCAAATGGTCATTGGATAGGCATATGGACGATAAGGGAATAGTGTAGAGGGACTTTAGAGGGGTTTCACAGGACGGCGCAACATCGAGGGCCGAAGGGCCTGTACTGCGCTGTAATGTTCTATGTTCTATGTTCTACCTCGGCCCACTCCCCCGCCCAACCCCGTAACCCCACCTAACCCGCACATCCCTCGGCACTAAGGGGCAATTTAGCACGGCCAATCCACCTGACCCGCACAGCTTTGGACTGTGGGAGGAAACCGGAACACCCGGAGGAAACCCACGCAGACACGGGGGAGAAAGTGCAAACTCCACACAGTAACACGAGGCCGGAATCGAACCCGGGTCCCTGGCTGGGCGAGGCAGCAGTGCTAACCACTGTGCCACCTGTGTCGCACCGTGGGGGTCAAAGGCTGCGAGCAGTCTGGCTTTCTTTTGGACAGGAAGCGGGTGGAGTCACCGTTGAGGGATCAGAGTCTGTGGCCTTGTTAATCAATGATTATGAGGCAGTCAGCGGGGGTGGGGTGGCCCGACATGCAAAGTGGCACCGAGGGATCGGGCGGGGCTGGCAAATGATGTGGTGACGTGGGCGATGATGCGTTTGGTGTTATCATGCATTCAAATTTGTGGATGATGCAAAGGTAGGTGGCATTGTAGCCAGCCTAGGCAACAGCATCAAATTGCAAGGAGATGTTGGCAGGCTGGGTGAATGGGCAAATTGTGGCGGATGGATTTCGATGTAACCAAGTGTGAGGGTTGTCCACTTTGGACCAAAGAAAGGATAGAGCAGAGTGCTTTCTAAACGGAAAGTGGTTAGGGACAGCGGATGTCCTAAGGGACTTGGGGGGGTTCAGGTGCATAGATCCTAAAAATGCCAGCAACAAGTGCAGAAAATTATTTTTTAAAATGGCGAATGGAAATGGCGGCACGGCAGCACAGTGGCTAGCACTGTTGCTTCGCAGCTCCAGGGTCCCGGGTTCGATTCCGACCTCGAGTCACAGTCTGTGCGGAGTCCGCTCGTTCTCCCCGTGTCTGCGTGGGTTTCCTCCGGGTGCTCCGGTTTCCTCCCACAAGTCCCAAAAGATGTGCAGGTTGGGTGGATTGGCCATGCTAAATTGCCCCTTAGTATCCAAAAAAAGGTTAGGTGGGGTTGCTGGGTTACGGTGGAGGTGTGGGCTTGGGTAGGGTGCTCTTTCCAAGGGCTGGTGCAGACTCGATGGGCCGAATGGCCTCCTTCGGCCCTGTAAATTCTATGATTCTATGAATGCTAGCTTTTATACCTCGAGGATTGGAGCACAGAGACGTTACGCTGTAGCTTTACAGAACCCTGGTTAGACCTCACTGCGGGCAGTTCTGGGCACCACACCTTAGGAAGGATATTTGCCCTTAGAAAAGGCAAAATGATACCTGGATTACAGGGATTGAGTTACAAGGAGAGATTGCTCAAATTAGACCAGTTTTCACTGGAAGTCAGGAGGTTCACGGATGATCTGATCCAAGTATTTGAGATATTAACAGGGACAGGCCGGGTAGATAAAGATAAACTATTTTCACTGGTTGGAGGGTCTAAGACTAGGGGGAATAGCCTAAAAATTAGGAACAGACCGTTCAGGAGAGATGTTAGGAAGAACTTTGTCACTCAAAAGGCTTGGAGCTCTCACCCACACACAGCAGTTGAAGCTAGATCAGTTGTTCATTTTAAATCCGAGATAGATTTTTGTTAAGCAGAGAGATTAAAGCAGGTATACGGAGTTCTTAAAAAACATTTAGAGTACCCAATTTATTTTTTCCAATTAAGGGGCAAATTTATGTGTTCAATCCACCTACCCTGCACATCTTTGGGTTGTGGGGGCGAAACCCACGCAGACACGGGGAGAATGTGCAAACTCCACACGGACAGTGACCCAGGGCCGGGATCGAACCTGGGACCTCGGTGCTGTGGGGCAGCAGTGCTAACCCACTGCGCCACCGCGCCGCCCAGGTATACGGAGTTAGATCACAGATCAGCCATGATCTCATTAAATGATGCAACAGGCTCGGGCAGCACAGTGGCACAGTGGTTAGCATTGCTGCCTACGGCGCGGAGGACCTGGGTTCGAATCCCGGCTCTGGGTCACCGTCCGTGTGGAGTTTGCGCATTCTCCCCCTGCCTGCGTGGGTTTCGCCCCCCACAACCCAAAGATGTGCAGGTTAGGTGGATTGGCCATGCTAAATTGCCCCTTAAATGGAAAAAATAATTGGGTACTCTAAATTTATTTTTAAAAATGATGCGACAGGCTCGAGGGGCTGAATGGCCCACTCTTGTTCCTAACCTTTCACTTCCCTGCTCGTACAGGTAGTGTGAAAGATCGCGCCACGTAGCAGCTGTGCCTGGGCGGGTGGCGGGCGTATCGCACAGACCTCACTGTGATCTGGTAGTTTGTAACTCTGCCTTGGTCACTAGGCCATGGCAGCTGGCATTATTGGTACCCAGTGCCCATCAAACCCTGCCTCGTATGGGAACCATCATAGCCCAACAGGAGCAGGCAACGTCAGACTGTTGCCCTTCGCGAAGGAGCCATGGGGACATGGTTTAAAAAACAAGGAGTCTCATAGGGAGGGTGGAAAAAATTAGAGGGAAATAATTTTCTATTCGAGACGACAGAGGGGAGTGACAAGGCATGAGGAACAGCGAACTATCCTGGGGTTGTTTTAGGAGTTCAGGAGACTGTGGCCAGGGTTTTCCATGTTCTAACGTTAATAAATTGGGGGAAAAGCCGGGCCTCTGTCTCTCCTGAAAACATTGAACTCAAGATGGTTGCTGATGCCAAACGGGAGTCCTCCTGACCTGACGACAATGAACATGGGCTTCGAGTGATTGGTTCTCAGGGGGACACAGAGGTTGGGGGGGGGTTGGGTTGGAGTTGTTAGGGAGAGGAGGGTCAAACTCCTCTCTGTACTTGACTGCCCAGTGACCCCCATCAGGCCACAGGTCACCGTCACTTATCTAGGTCAGGTCCAATCAATAGGGCTGTCTCCATGGCGACGCCAAGGCTGCGGCCCAGTGACTGGGTCCAATCCATCCCGAGCTCCCGGCCAACACAGGTGAGCAGGTCAAAACCCTTCAGGTGAAATGAACATCTGCCTTACCAAATACTTCTCTTGTGGGGAAAAAAAGGAAAGATTTGCGCTTTCCTGCCCCCCCCCCCCCCCCCCCCCCCCCCCACCCCCACCATTCAGAAAGCTCACCGAGGAGCAGCTTGAGAGTTCAAACTGGGAGACCTGGGCCACAGACACTTTGACAAGTTGCTCGCAGCAACGTGACCCAATGCCTGTGACTCCCTCGCTCTCTCTCTCTCTCCCTCAGTCTCGTTCCCACTCCCCCCCCCCCCCCCCCCCCCCCAACCGACCCTACGTAGGGAAGCCAAGGTTAAGAGGGAAGGCAGGTCAGAATTTAATTGCACCCGACAGCTTTGCAATCAGGGAATTAGCCCTAATCGTCAATTTGGCAGCCGCTGGGTTCAAGGCCCGGCCTGGGGCCTTTGAGCGCAAAACCCTCGGCCCCAGTGGGAGCTCGATTGTTTAGGACCCCCCCCCCCCCCCCCCCACCCCACCCCATCTTCAGATCTAACATCAAACTCGGGCTCACCTTCTGCTTCTTAAATTGCGAATCCTCCAGGATAACTCTGGAATTCACAGCAATCGGAGATTAATCTCTGGGACACCACTCCGGGCAACATCCACAAAAAAAATCATTGAGGCCTCAAAACAAAATTGTTTCCTTTTCCTACCACTTTCATTTTGTTAATTATAAAAAATATTGGAGGTGATCAACGCAGTGCAGCACTCCCTCAGTACTGACCCTCTGACAGTGAGGCGCTCCCTCAGTACTTACCCTCTGACAGTGCAGCACTCCCTCAGTACTGACCCTCTGACAGTGCGGCACTCCCTCAGTACTGACCCTCTGACCGTGCGGCACCCCCTCAGTACTGACCCTCTGACACTGCAGCACGCCCTCAGCACTGACCCTCTGACAGTGCGGCACTCCCTCAGTACTGACACTGACAGTGCAGCACTCCCTCAGCACTGACCCTCCGACAGTGCAGCACTCCCTCAGTACTGACCCTCTGACAGTGCAGCACTCCTCAGTACTGACCCTCTGACAGTGCAGCACTCCCTCAGTACTGACCCTCTGACAGTGCAGCACTCCCTCAGTACTGACCCTCTGACAGTGCAGCACTCCCTCAGTACTGACCCTCTGACAGTGCAGCACTCCCTCAGTACTGACCCTCTGACAGTGCAGCACTCCCTCAGTACTGACCCTCTGACAGTGCAGCACTCCCTCAGTACTGACCCTCTGACAGTGCGGCACTCCCTCAGTACTGACCCTCTGACAGTGTGGCACTCCCTCAGTACTGACCCTCTGACAGTGCAGCACTCCCTCAGTACTGACCCTCTGACACTGCAGCACTCCCTCAGTACTGACCCTCTGACAGTGCAGCACTCCCTCAGTACTGACACTGACAGTGCAGCACTCCCTCAGTACTGACCCTCTGACAGTGCAGCACTCCCTCAGTACTGACCCTCTGACAGTGCAGCGCTCCCTCAGTACTGACCCTCTGACAGTGCGGCACTCCCTCAGTACTGACTGACAGTGCAGTTCTCCCTCAGTACTGACCCTCTGACAGTGCAGCACTCCCTCAGTACTGACCCTCTGACAGTGCAGCGCTCCCTCAGTACTGACCCTCTGACAGTGCAGCACTCCCTCAGTACTGGCCCTCTGACACTGCAGCACTCCCTCAGCACTGACCCTCTGACAGTGCAGCACTCCCTCGGTACTGACCCTCTGACAATGCAGCACTCCCTCAGCACTGACCCTCTGACAGTGCAGCGCTCCCTCAGTACTGACCCTCTGACAGTGCAGCACTCCCTCAGTACTGACAGACAGTGCAGCACTCCCTCAGTACTGACCCTCTGACAGTGCAGCACTCCCTCAGTACTGACCCTCTGACAGTGCAGCACTCCCTCAGTACTGACCCTCTGACCGTGCGGCACTCCCTCAGTACTGACCCTCTGACAGTGCAGCACTCCCTCAGTACTGACAGACAGTGCAGCACTCCCTCAGTACTGACAGACAGTGCAGCACTCCCTCAGTACTGACAGACAGTGCAGCACTCCCTCAGTACTGACAGACAGTGCAGCACTCCCTCAGTACTGACAGACAGTGCAGCACTCCCTCAATACTGCTCTGCGAATGTTAATCCTGGAGTGAGGCTTGGAGCTGCAACTTTCTGGCTCAGAGGGAGTGCTGGAAATCACGAGTAAGACTAGCCAGAGTTGGGGGTGGGTTGGGGGGGTAATATCACTTGACTAGTAGCCCTGGGATTGTGGGTTCAAATCCCTCCTTGGCAGTTGGTGGAATTTAAATTCAATGAGTAAAATCTGGGATTGAAAGCTGGTCTCAGTAACGGCGACCGTGACAACGATCATCGATCGTTGTAAAAACCCATCTGGTTCGCTAATGTCCCCTTTAGGGAAGGAAATCTGCCGCCCTTACCCGGTCTGGCCTACACGTGAATCTTAACTGCCCCTCTCTGAAATGGCTGAGGGAGATGCTGAGTTCAAGGGCAATTGGGCATGGGCAACAAATGCTGGCCCAGGCCAGCAACACACATTCCAATGGAAGAATAAAATCCACGATTAAGGCGGCAATTGCCTTTATTTGCCAGGAGGCCAGGGAGGTGATGATGGAGCTGTGAGAAACACAGGTTAGGCCACAGCTCGAGTATTGTGCGCAGTTCTGGCCACCACTTTATGGGAAGGATGTGATTGTACTAGAGAGGGTGCAGAGATTCACCAGATGTTACCGGGACCGCCGGCAGCATGTGGCGCAGTGGTTAGCACTGGGACTGCGGTGCTGAGGACCCGGGTACGATCCCGGCCCCGAGTCACTGTCGATGCAGAGTTTGCACATTCTTCCCCGTGTCTGCGTGGGTTTCGCCCCCACAACCCAAAGATGTGCAGGGTCGGTGGATTGGCCAGGCTAAATTGCCCCTTAATTGGAAACAAATGAATTGGGTACTCTAAATTTTTATTTTTTAAGAAAAGAAGCATTTAGCTGGGCATTTGAAACACCCCAGCGCACAAGGCTACAGACCAAGTGACGGAAAATGGGATTAGAAGAGATAGGTGCTCAAAGTCGGCACAGACACGATGGGCCGAAGGGTCCTTTTCCCTGCTGTAAAACTCTGGAATCTGCAGTAGATGCAAAAGTCTTGACCCTTGACTATTTTGAACAAGGGTTTCCCGGTTTCCTGACCAGCGCGTCTCCATCAACCAACATCCCCCGGAATAACTCATTTATCTCGGAGCTGTGAAGGATACTTACCATGCTGTGTGAGAATGACTACACTTCAGAAATAATTCATGAGTTGTCAAGTGTTGTCTGACTTCCTGAGGATGTGAAAGCGACTTTAAAGTAACTAGCGCCAATTTATATTTATGTAGCACCTTTAATGTCATAAAACGTCCCCAAGGCGCTTCATGAGGGCGATATAAAACAACATTTGACACTTTAAAAAAATATAAATTTAGATTACCCAATTCATTTTTTCCAATTAAGGGGCAATTTAGCGTGGCCAATCCACCTGCCCTGCACATCTTTGGGTTGTGGGGGCAAAACCCACGCAGACACGGGGAGAATGTGCAAACTCCACACGGACAGTGACCCAGAGCCGGGATCGAACCTGGGACCTCGGCGCCGTGAGGCAGCAGGGCTAACCACTGCGCCACCCTGCTGCCCTGACACTCTGCCATGTAAGGAGATGTTAGGGAATATCAACAAAAGATTGGTCAAAGTGTTCAGTTCTTTTTTTTTTTTAAATTTAGAGTACCCAATTATTTTTTCCAATTAAGGGGCAATTTAGCACGGCCAATCCACCTACTCTGCACATCTTTGGGTTGTGGGGGAGAAACCCACGCAGACACGGGGAGAATGTGCAAACCCCACATGGACAGTGACCCAGGGCCGGGATTCGAACCTGGGACCTCGGCGCCGTAGGCAGCAATGCTAACCACTGCGCCGCCCTGCTGCCCCAAAGTGTTCAGTTCTAAGCTGTGCCTTGGCGTTGGAGATGTGGGAGAGGCGGAGAGGGCTAGGGAGGGAGTTCTGGAGTTTGTGCCCCAGGCAGATGAAGGCACGGCCGCCAACAGTGGAGCGATGGAAATCGGAGGGGCGGCTGAAGAGGCTGGATTAGGAGTAGCACAGAGATCTCGACGGGGGAGGGGGGGGGGGAGAAGAGGGGTTCACAGAGATAAGGAGGGGGGCCAAATTCACGCCCACGTTGAGGAGAGGAGGGAGGCGCATTTGAAGGCAAGAATTTGAAAAACGGGGTGTCACTTAACCGGGGAGTAATGCTGCTCACGGTGGGGTGATGGATGAACAGAGCGTGGGGGGGGGGGGGGGGGGGGGGGGAGTTTGTTTGATAATTCAAAACAGACTCTGAGAAAAAAGGAACAAAGTCCTAAGGAAGCAACGGACCTCAAATCAAAGGTGAAAGATGTGGAGGTTTTTTTTTTAAAGAAAAACAAAGGTTTTGAGAGAAGCGAGATCTGTAAAGGCGGAGGGTTTTTGAGAGAGGATTCCAGCATCCATGGGGGAGGGGGGGTCCTTGGGCACTGGGGGAGGGGGAGGGGGGTCCTTGGGCACTGACGGTCCCTCCTCACCCGATAGGGTGAGGGGCGGTTAGAAGCAGAATACGAGAAAATAGCCAAGGAAGTGCTGAGGATTGCTGGCTGGGGGGGATTACGACGATTACAGTCAGCGAGGACAGGAACCTAAAAAGAATTAATTTGCGGCTAACGCTAGGCAGGCCTTCATTTATTGCCCATCCCTAATAGCCCTCGAGAAGGTGGAACAAAGTTGCCTTCTTGAGCCGGTGCAGTGCGTGAGGTGGGTGAACAACCCACAGTGTTGGGACAGACTTAAACCCGGTGTGGAATAGGAGAGAGGGTGGCACGGTGGCACAGTTGCTTCACAGCGCCAGGGTCCCAGGTTCGATTCCCGGCTTGGGTCGCTGTCTGTGCGGAGTCTGCACGTTCTCTCCGTGTCTGCGTGGGTTTCCTCCGGGCGCTCCGGTTTCCTCCCACAGTCTAAAGATGTGCAGGTTAGGTGGATTGGCCATGCTAAATTGCCGCTTAGTGTCCAAAAAAGGTTAGGTGGGGTGACTGGGTTAGGGTGGAGGTGTGGGCTTAAGTGGGGTGCTCTTTCCAAGGGCCGGTGCAGACTCATTGGGCCGAATGGCCTCCTTCTGCACTGTAAATTCTATGAAAGGTGCAGAATTCTAGACTGGTCGAAGCTGATCTAAAGTGGGAGAGGTAAAGTCAGCCGTGACAGCGTTGGTCGGGTCTGAAGGTAACGAAGATACGGACAAGGACTCCAGCAGTGGGGTGGACCGAGGAAAGTGCGGAATTGTGTCTCATTACGGGGTGGCAACAGGAAGCACTTGGGCTGAGGAGGAATAGCGGGGTCGGAACCTCAGCCTGGAGTCATATAGGCAAGAGAGTCTACAAACAGTCTGGTCCAGTCCAAAACAGGGGCTCTGGGAGTGGTGGAGTCTGAATGAGGATCAGGTTTGGTCTTCCGAGGGCAGCACGGTGGCGCAGTGGGTTAGCACAACCGCCTCACGGCGCTGAGGTCCCAGGTTCGATCCCGGCTCTGGGTCACTGTCCGTGTGGAGTTTGCACATTCTCCCCGTGTCTGCGTGGTTTTCGCCCCCACAACCCAAAAACGTGCAGAGTAGGTGGATTGGCCAGGCTAAACTGCCCCTTAATTGGAAAAATGATTGGGTACTCTAAATTTATAAAAAAAAAAGGTTTGGTCTTCCGCTCACCTCAAAGTCAGAAAGGTTCGAGTCCCACTCGAGGACGAATGTTGAGGCCAATGCTCTTGGTGCCGGTACTGAGGGAGCGCTGCCCTCTCAGGTGAACATAGAAAGCCTCCATGGCCACTACTACTTCGCAGGGGAATTATCCACTGCGCCTACAGCCCTCCACCTTTGGGGTTCCGACGCGCCTGCATTTTTATAGCACCCTTCACCATCTCGCAAGGCCCCCAATGCGCTTTACAGCTTCAAGTCATTTGGTGGTGGGGTCACTTTTGGCTGGTTGGAAACACAGCAGCCATTTTGTGCACAGCAAGATTCATAGATGCTTACAGGATAGAAGGAGGCCATTCACCCCACCGTGTCCACGCCGGTCAACAATGATCTGACTCCTCTAACCCCATTTTGAAGCACTTGGCCCATAGCTCTGGAGGTCAGGGCGAGTGAATATCTAAACACTTCTTAAATGTTTTGAGAGTTTCTGACTCCACCATCCTTTGGGTGAAAAGGTTTCTCTTCAACTCTCCTCTTGACCTTAAACCTCCGCCCCAGTTACTGACCCCTCTACTAATGGGAGATCTATTTGTTTTAGTGATGTTGGTTGAGGGATACGTTTTGCCCAGGACACTGGTGGAATCTCCCCTGATCTTTCAGGTTGTCCATGGGACCCCTTGCACCGCCTGCAGAGGCAGCTAAAGCCACAGCTTAATGTCTCGTTCAAAAGACGACAGCACCTCCTCCGACAGTACAGCACTCCCTCAGTAGGGACTGACGGGCCCCACCACCATTCACTACGATCACGGCTGATCTGGTTGCGATTTTAATTTCACTTTGCCGGCTGCTTCGATCCGGCTTCTCGATCCCTTTGTCTATAGGATAGTTGGACTTTGCAGCAAGGCCACACCATCCAGCCCCTTCTGGCACTGGGTCTCCGTCTGCTTTACGAGTCCCAAGTCTGTCGAGTGGCAGTTGACTCTTCCATTTTTTTCTAATCAATTTAGAGTAGCCAATTATTTTTTTTCCCAATTAAGGGGCAATTTAGCGTGGCCAATCCACCTACCCTGCACATCTTTGGGTTGTGGGGGCGAAACCCACGCAGACACGGGGAGAATGTGCAAACTCCACACGGACAGTGACCCAGAGCCGGGATTGAACCTGGGACCTCGGAGCCATGAGGCAGCAGCGCTAACCCACTGCGCCGCCGTGCTGCCCTTCCACGAGCAAAGGCTCTTTGTCCTCCAGGGGTCGCTGTGGGGAACTCTTCGACTACGATGGGGGTGGGAAGAGGAAGAGGAGGGCGGGGGGGGGGGGGGGGGGGACGGTAGTGGCGGGAGCAATCGCAGCTCCACCCCAATTTACCCCGTACCCAATCCGGGAGCATTCTCACTCTGCCGCGAAGAATCATTGGCTAGCGGTGACGACGATACGGACAAGGATTCCAGCAGCAGGGTGGGACCCTATTGGCTGGTATTAACTCCATTCCCCCCCCCCACCCTGGGACGGGGGTTTGTGTGTATGTGTGTGTGTTTGGGGGGGGGGGGGGGGGGGCTGCAGTCAAACCTCAGTGCCCCCTACGGGTCGGCCAGGCTCTGCTCAGCGTGGGCTCGATAGATGACCTGCGATCCTGTTGGACCTTAGCGGCCAGGTGGAGGCTGGGTGATGCTCAGCTCCCCGAACTTTTTTTTTTTTAAATTTAGATTAGCCAATTATTTTTTCCAATTAAGGGGCAATTTAGCGTGGCCAATCCACCTACTCTGCACATTTTTGGGTTGTGGGGGCGAAACCCACGCAGACACGGGGAGAATGTGCAAACTCCACACGGACAGTGACCCAGAGCCGGGATCGAACCTGGGGCCTCAGCGCCGTGAGGCGGTTGTGCTAACCACTGTGCCACCGTGCTGCCCTAGCTCTCCGAACTTTAACGTTCTGTTGCAAAGGCGGCGGGCGGACAGCAGGAGGATAAATCACAAGCCAGTCACACTCTCCGAATCCGGTACTTTTGTTTTTTTTTAATTCAGATGATGCAAGCAGGTTGCTTTTTCACTGAAGTTCAACGTTAGAAAAATCCATTAAAAACATTTTGTTCTGTAAAACGCGGGCCGACGGTATTTTCACAAAATACTTGCCCAACTCCCCCCCCCCCCCCCCCCCATTTCTACTTCTCCCCCCCCCCCCCCCCCCATTTCTACTTCCCCCCCCCTCCCTCCCACCTTTACAATGTTGTCACTGGATTTAAACGAGCAGGAAAACCCAGCAGGCCTGGTCTTCGCCTGGGTGAAGTCTTTTTACAACAAGCCAAACATTTCTACAGCCAATGAAGAACTTCTGAAGTTGCGATGTGGGAAACGCACAGCGAGAGCCCACAGACATCAACGGGATAAATGGCCAGACAGTTGTTTTTATTTTCTGTGATGTTGGTTGTGGGATTACACAGTGACCAGGGGACTGGGGAGAACTCATCTTCCTCGAATATTTCCACCAGATCTTTTTAACGTCCGCTTGAGGGTACAGACGATGGCCTCAGTTTAACGTCCTGACCAAAAGACAGCTCCACCGACGGTGAAGCAATGGCCCCGGGGAGTGTCGGCCCGCCCTTACCCGCTCAAATCTCTGGGGTGGTTACTCAAAGCCACCACCTTCTGACTCCTGGGGGCGAAGGGGGCATCGACCCCTCCTCCTCCCCGGATGGGGAGCTGTTTGAGATGCCAGACTGATTCTGTCACTTACATTTCAGAGGGACTGTGCTTGTGTGTGTGACTGTGGGTGTGAGCGAGTGTGTGAGAGAATGTGTGTCTACGCAGCTGTCCGAGCATGTCTTGTGTGTCACCGTGTGTGGTGAGTGTGTGTCTGTGTGCGACTATGCACGAGTGAGTGAGTGTGTGGGTGTGAGCGTGCATATATTTGTGTGTCTATGTACCTGTGCGAGCGCGTTAGTGAGCGAGTGTGCGTTACATGTCACTGTGTGTGGTGAGTGTGTGTGTGTGCGACTATGCACGAGTGAGTGAGTGTGTGGGTGTGAGCGTGCATATATTTGTGTGTCTACGTACCTGTGCGAGCGCGTTAGTGAGCGAGTGTGCGTTACATGTCACTGTGTGTGGTGAGTGTGTGTGTGTGCGACTATGCACGAGTGAGTGTGTGGGCGTGAGCGAGTGTGAGAGTGTGTATCTATGTGTGTGTCTACGTAGTTGTGCGAGCGCGTTAGTGAGCGAGTGTGCGTTACAAGTCACTGTGTGTGGTGAGTGTGTGTGTGTGCGACTATGCACGAGTGAGTGAGTGTGTGGGTGTGAGCGTGCATATATTTGTGTGTCTACGTACCTGTGCGAGCGCATTAGTGAGCGAGTGTGCGTTACATGTCACTGTGTGTGGTGAGTGTGTGTGTGCGACTATGCACGAGTGAGTGTGTGGGCGTGAGCGAGTGTGTGTGTGTATCTATGTGTGTGTCTACGTACCTGTGTGAGCGCGTTAGTGAGCGAGTGTGCGTTACATGTCATTGTGTGTGGTGAGTGTGTGTGTGTGCGACTATGCACGAGTGAGTGTGTGGGTGTGAGAGAGTGTGTGTGTGTATCTATGTGTGTGTCTACGCAGCTGTGCGAGCGTGAGTGAGCAAGTGTGTGTTGTGTGTCACTGTGTGTTTGTGAACTATGCACGAGTGAGTGAGTCAGTGTTGTGTGTCAGTGTGTGGCGAATGTGTATTCGTGGGTGCGCGCTTGTGCGAGTGTGTGCGTGTCATTGCGTGTGGTGTGTTTGCAGGTTCGCACCTGCGCAAGTGTGTGTTGCATGTCAGTGTGTGCGTGTGGTCATGTGAGAGTGAGTGCGCCTGTGGGTAAGTGTGCGAGAGCCGGTCTGCTCTCCCCCATTAACACCCAAACCATTGCATCCAGTGACAACATTGCGACATTCCACACTCGCTTTATATTCCCCCACATAGATTAACAAGCCCGCTCTAAAGAAGTCCCTACCAAACATTACGATAAAACCCATCACCCCAAAACATATACTCCCCACAGTGACAAAGCAAAACACATGAGGTCAGTGCTGTCTGGCAAATATCGTACAGTTTTACTGCAATGTTCGACCCCCTGAAGACCCCAGTTTTTCAGTCATTCACAATATTAAACTATACAACATTCAACAAATGGATTTTTTGTCCCCCCACCTCGTGCTTTTTTTTTTCTGAATTAGAAACTGTGTTTGACACCTACCCCCGAACCCACACAAGTTATCACAGACAGGCCAATAATACAAAAAAAAGGGCAACGGTCATACAAAACGCCCCCTTGCCCTGAACCTGGGCCATCCCACCTGCTTTCAGCGCGAAATCTCTTACAAAAAAAATAAAATAAAATAAGAATTGCTTTGCTCCCATCGCACCAGGTAAAAAATACACAACTATTTTAAAAATACATAGGAGTCTGGTACGGCTCCGTCAGGAGGTGAAATGTGTTCAGGTCCCCTGAGCCGTTGCACTCACTGACGCATGTATGGCCCCCCCCCCCCCCCCCCCCCCACCTCGAATGGGCCGCTGAATGTAGGCTGTTCGCGTTATGGTCTAAACCAAGGACATCATGGCACAAACCTGCCAAAGCATGTGTACCAGGGAATGTGACTGCGGGCGTGGGTTTGGATGGATTAAGATTTTTAAATGCCTGAGCCCTAATCTCCGGAATTTCTTCCTTAATCGTTTCCACCTCTCTCTCTCTCTCTACCTCTTCGATAAAGCCTTCCCCCTAATACCTCCTCATGTCGCTCAGCAGCAGATTGTTGGATGACGCTCCTGCAAAGTTTTTCGAGATACTTTCCTACTCGAGAGGGGCGACATAAATGCAAGTAGTTGCTATTCGCAGGGTAGGTAAAGAGTGGGCAAAGTTAAATTGCCGTCAGTGCCGGGTTTCAGCTCGTGCGCTGGACCACTGGTCGCAGCAATCGCCTCAACATCGTTTCTGTGATCCACGGGGAGGGGAAATCCACCGGGGGGGGGGGGGGGGGGGGGGGGCAGCGCAGTCTTAATAACGTCCGGCCTGCTCCTGGAGAAAGTCAGGAAACATCTTTCCAATTTGGGGGGGGGGGGATTTGGAACTCGCTCCCTCAACGTGAGGATGCCGGGAGGGAGCTCTTCCAGGACTGAAATTGTGGGATTTCTGTGTGAGCGATACGGAGCGAACGGCGGCAACTGGGGTAGAGGCAAAAGACTTGCATTTATATAGCGCCTTTCACAACCTCAGTACATCCCAAGGGCACTGATTGCAATGTGGGCACGGGCAGCGGGTTTTGAATGAATGGCAGTACAGACTCGAGGGGCTGAATGGCCTCCTCCAGTTCCCTTCCGGCTACACTGCGATACGAGCATCGTATAATAAATACCACTCGCCATGGGACAGCCTGGACCGGTGTCCCTGTCCACAAATGAGAAGCCTCGGCTGGTCACTCTCAACTCACCCACAGCCACCCCGGGGGTGGGTGGGGGGCAGGAAAGCGAGACCCTGGGGGATGTCCGGGAGGGGCAGCAGAGGGCCAGAGCCAAACCACAGCAGAAAGACTCGGTGCCAGCCCCCGGGATGTCGCCCTCAGGCAGGGGGGGGGGGGGGGGGCTTTGCTTCTGGTACGCGAGGGGCTGGCGATGGCTCCCACTAAACGAAAGTCACTTTGAAAGAAGAGACCGCAAGCTCAAGCGATCACCGGGAGAGAGATGGCCACCCCTTCGCTACCCTATCCAACGGTCCGTCGTCCATGCACGGGGTTTGACAACGAGCCTTGGCTATTCTACACTGGAGTGCGTCATAACCAGTTCCAAAACACCTGCTCTTTGCCGAATGTGCCTTTATTTTGGGGTTGTGGGTGGGGGAGGGGATGGAGTGTCAGAAGAGGAAGATGCCAGGACCCAATGGCAGAGTAGTTTGGGGGGGGGGGGGGGTGGATGAGGGAGGGGGAAGAGTAATTGGAGGTGCAACCCCCCAGGGTACACTGGTAGAGGGAGGGGGAGGGAGCCTTGCCATTGGCCCCGGCACATGCCACAGTGTGGGGCAAATTTATGGGGTCCGTGCGCGGGGCGTGTCCGGCTTTAAGGCACTTCCTTGAAGTGGCGGGCCGAAGCCTCCCTCCTCATCGCCAACGAGGAAAAGTGAAAGAGAGGACAAACGTTCGCACAGGCTCTTGGAGTTTGGGCGAAGATTCCCCATCCTCCAGGCATGACCATTGGCCTAACCGACACCGTGGACACAATACCCCCCCACCCACCCTCTCTTCCTCTCCTTTACCCCTCCTCCTCTCTTTTCACTATCCACCACTCATTTGCTTCTTCACCCCTATCTTGCCCATCCATTCACACGTTCCCGGGCTCACAGAAACTGGGCGGCGGAGCGCCTTGAGGTATTATTGGCTCTTGGTTGCTATGGGACTCCCCCACCCCATGTCGGTTGCTATGTTCAAGATCCGAATGCCCCCTGCTGGAATTCAAAAGGCCAAAAAAACACCGGGAGAGAGAGAATGGGAGAAAAATACTTCTGTCTGGGGAATCAAATTGGATTTTAACCAATTCAGGAACAGGCCATTCGGCCCAATGGGTCTATCCTGGATTTTATGCTCCGTACCTCTGCACTGAAATATATTTTTCTCGCTACGCCCTCCACCTAATGCCCACCCCCTTTACCCAATGGGGGGTCCATTCTGGCCTGCTACGCCCTCCCCGGAGCCTCCCGAGAAAGCTGGCTGTGATGCCCCCCTTAGTTGGATAGCTGGGGCTCTTGGAGGTGCTCGCTGTGGCGTTTCTTCATGTGCTTCTCCAGGGTGCTGTAGATGCTGAAGGGGATGTTGCAGGTGTTGCAACGGAAGACCTCCTTGCCGGGCTGCATGTGCGTCTTCATGTGGCGGGTGAGCTTGCTGCTCTGGGTGCAGGCGTAGCTGCAGAGTTCACAGCGGTACGGCCTCTCCCCAGTGTGGCTGCGCCGGTGCACCGTCAGGTTGCTGGCGTTGCGGAACGTCTTGCCGCAGAACTCGCAGGTGTTGCGGCGCCGGCCGTCCCCCCCGCCCCGCCCGACGCCCATCCGCTTCGGCGTGCTGTGCCCGCTGGCCGTGCCGCTGTCCGCCGACGCGTCGCGGGGCGGGCTGGAGGAGCAGGAGCCGGCGTGCTCGCCGGAGTTCTCGGAGGAAGGGGAGGCCCGGGCGGCGGCGGACGGGTGGCCCGGCGGCTTGCGGGAGGCCGCGCAGTCGGCCAGCCACCGGGAGTAAAAGTTCCGGCTGGCCTCCTCTGGGAGGTCCTTCTCGGCCTTGGCCGGCTTGAGGGGCGTCCGCAGGAGGCTGGGGCCCAGCGGAGGGCCCAGGAGCCGCTTGGAGTGGAAGCCAAAGCCATTGGTGAGGCCTGGCGGTGGTGGGGAGGCAATGGCTGGCTCGGTCACACCATTGGCAAAGTCGGCGGCTTCCCCTTCGGCGTTGAAGTGGTCCGATTCAGACAGGGCCTCATTCCCCTCGCAATCCGACTGCTCTCTGTGCTCCCCTGGCTGCTGGTCCTCACCTGATCCCGGCTCCTCCTTCAAGACTTTAATCTGTTGGAACACACAATTTATATTAGAGATTGATGGCAAACCCGAAAGGTTAGGTGTCAAGTCCCTCCACACTCCGCTCACTCGACTGTCCCAACCTCCGTGCCGCAGGAATGGGGGCCCTCTCGTCTTCCACTACATTGACAACACAGAAACAGGCCTTGTCGGCCCAAATGGGTCCATTCTGCCCTAAATGCCCCACACCAGCCACTCTGCCCCCAAACTCTGTATCCTAGTCATTGGAACATGGGATAGGAGTAGGCCATTCGGCCCTCAGGCCTTCTCCACAGTTTAACAAGATCCTGGTTGACCTTCTACCTCACCGACATCTCCCCGTATCCCCTGATTGTCACTGGAATCGAGAAATCCATCGAGCTCTGCTTCGAACATACTCAGTGACTGAATCTACCTCTCGGACAGAGGATTCAAAAGGTTCACCGGCCTCCGAGTGAAGAAATCCCTCCTCACCTCAGCTCCTAAATGGCCAAATTCCCAATCTGAGACCGTGTCCCAGGATTCTAGACCCCAGCTAGAGGGAAAACATCCTTCGCCCATCCACCCTGTCGAGTCCTGTAAGGATTTTATACGTTTCAATGAGGTCACCTTTCGTTTTTCTAAAATACAGGCCCTGTCTCCTCAATCTCTCCTCCTACGGCAATCCCGCCACCCCAGGAATCAGCCTCCCCCCCCTAAGGCCAGTACATCTTTCCTTAGACAATACACCAGGTGCGGCCTCACCAAGGTTCCTATACAATTGCAGCGCGACCCTGCGCTCAAATCTCCCAGCGCTGGAGGCTAACGAACCATTTTTCCCCGTAACAGCCTCCCCGAACAGGTGCCGGGATGTGGCGACTAGGGGCTTTTCACAGTAACTTCATTGAAGTCTACTCGTGACAATGAGCGATTTTCATTTCATTTTGCCTCACTAATTGCTTGCTGCACCTGCAACGAGGCACAGTGGAGCCTCACCGCGCCAGGGTTCGATTCCGGCCTCGGGTCACTGTCTGTGCGGAGTCTGCACAGTGTGTGCGTGGGTTTCCTCCGGGTGCTCCGGTTTCCTCCCACAGTCCAAAGATTCGCAGGTTAGGTGGATTGGTCCTGATAAATTGCCCCTTAGTGTCCAAAGATGTGCAGGTTAGGTGGGGTTACGGGGATAGGGCGGGTAGTGGGCCGAGGGAGGGTGCTCTTTCAGAGGGTCGGTGCCGACTTGATGGGCCGAATGGCCTCCTTCTGCACTGCACTGTCTGGGTTCGCGATGTCAGCTTTCAATGACCAATGGGTGAGGGCACCCAGGTCCTTTTGGTCATCAACGCATTTCATATGTAAAAAGAGCTGGAGTGGGCCATTCAGCCCTTCGAGCCCCTGCTCCCCCATTCAACTGATTGATAATTTCTACTCCACCGACCGTGGTTCCCTCAAATCCCCCATCGCAAAGTCTTGAATAACCGAGCTCAGCTCCCTGGGGGAGAGATTCCAAAGATTCACAACCCTCTGACTCGAGAAACGTCTTTCCCCCTCACGAGCCGGAGATATTTAACGCACCTCCGCTACTCACAAACACACTCACTGAATTCGGTGTGATTCTATTGAACCGCATAAGATCACCCGCGATTCTGGGCGGCTGGGGGGGGGTCGCACAGTTTAAAGATAAGGAAGCCAAAGAGAAATGTCTAATCCCAGAGAGTGGTTGGAACTCCCTTCGTCTGACAGCAGTGGGGACAGGGTCATTAAATATTTTCAATACTGTGTAAGCCAAGGTCTTGATCGACAAGGGAGTCAAAATGAATGGCGGGAGGTGGAGTTACAAGGGCAGGAGATTTCGAGGGGATTTGAGGAAAAGGGTTTTCCCCCCCCAAGTGGGTGGAGGGAATCTGGAACTCGCTGCCTGAAAGGGTGGTGGAGGCAGGAACCTTCACAACATTTAAGAAGCATTTTGATGAGCATTTGAAACGCCCCAGCACACAAGGCCAAGGACCGAGTGATGGAAAATTGGATTAGAATGGATAGACGGTTGGTGGCCAGCACAGACAGGATGGGCCGAACGACCCCTTTCTGTGTTGTAAAACTCTGGGACAATGACAATCAGATCCGCCATGGTTTTAGTGAATGGTGGAGCAGGCTCCATGGGCCGGATGGCCCACCACTGCGCCGGTTTCTTTCTTACGGCCTGCCGGGCTGTCCGATAGTTTCTGGGTGTATGCGATTCATGGATCGCCTTCAGCTTCCTCAAGTATATATCTTTGGAATGTGTTCTCCAGGAGGCACAGACAAAACTCCATCTGTGGTCGCACATCCATCCCTATCCGTCAGGACTGTTTACCCCATTGACATTCTCGGCCACCTGGGGGGGGGGTGTTAGGGTTGTCAAGGGCGAGACCCCCGCAGACACGGGGAGAATGTGGAAACTCCACACGGACGGTCACCCGGGGGCTGGGATCGAACCTGGGACCCCGGCGCCGTGAGGCAGCAGTGCTAACCACCGTGCCCCCGAACCCGAGGGTTTTTACGACAATCGTTTCAGGGTCAACATTCGACCTTGCCCTGCTGCCTCACGGCGCTGAGGCCCCAGGTTCAATCCCGGCCCCGGGTCACTGTCCGTGTGGAGTTTGCACATTCTCCCCGTGTCTGCGTGGGTTTCGCCCCCACAACCCAAAGATGTGCAGGGTAGGTGGATTGGCCACGCTAAATTGCCCCTTAATTGGAAAAAAATGAATTGGGTACTCTAAATTTATTTTTAGCGCAGATTTTCTTTTTACTGAACTAGTACCCCAGCGTGTACCCTGGCGGAACCCAGGCCCCCAGAGCACCTTCCCACGGGGGCGGTGGGGGGGGGTCTGCCTTTCAAATTTTCCTCATCAATATCGAGACGGGTCAGAAATTGGAATTAAAATGGAAGAGTTAAACATCAAACGTGGAGGCAGAGTGAATGGGTGTTTGATGATTGACGGCAAAGGAACCAGCCAATCAGGTAAGGAACAACCTGTGCTCACATTCTGATTGGCCGTGGGAAGGAGGGATCTTGGCGTCTCTGGTCGGGTTGGACCAATGGCGTGAGGAGCATGACTGGTCGCCAGGACAGGTCCATTCAACCAGAGTTGCCAAGCGGGTACGGTGGGTCTGAACAAACTAGTCCACCAGGCAGGGGCCATGGTCGGGAGGTCCCCTTCACGGAGGGACACCATCCCCCCCACCCTCCAGCCAGTCTGTGGTCAGCCTCTTCTGTCTCAGGCCCAGATTCAGCCAACCTGCTTGCACAGGATGGCCGCGATTAGGGCTTGAACCCTCGACCTTTGGAACTGCCGTTCCAGTGCCGCGGTCTCGTTATCAAAGTTACGCATGACCCTAGATAGGAAGGGTCAGCAGCTCGAGGCAGTCCACACCCCACATTGGGGGGGGGGGGTGCACACAAGTCACTGGACAGTGATCGGGAACAGAGGTTTGATTTCCTGTCTTGACGGCAATGGTCACGGTGGAGGCCTTTCAGCCCATTGTTGTTCGTGCCGGCTCGCTCTGAGTGTGCAACTCAGCGCGTCTTCCCCCCCCCCCACCCCCAGCGCTCCTTTCAACTTTTTAAATCTTCAAAAAAAATTTCAATTCCCTTTGAAAATTCATTTATTTGAAAAAAAAATGTTTTAAGAGTATACCCAATTAATTTTTTTCCAATGAAGAGGCAATTTAGCGTGGCCAATCCACCTACCCTGCACATCTTTGGGTTGTTGGGGGTGAAACCCACGCAGACACGGGGAGAATGTGCAAACTCCACACGGACAGTGACCCGGGGCCGGGATTGAACCTAGGACTGCGGCGCCGTGGGGCAGCAGTGCTAACCAATGCGCCGCCGTGCCGCCTCCCCCTTTGAAAATCCATGATGGAATCTGCCTTCAGTACCACGCTCTCGGGCAGCGAGTTTCAGATCACACAGCGTAACTTTACAGGTGCAATGTAGGAAATACGGCAATTTGTGCACAGCAAGCTCCCACAACTTTGGTCCAATCGCAGCCGAACAGGGGGCACGGAGACACAAATCTTAAGACGTTGGGTCAAGATTTTCTCAAAGACACGGCCGAGGCCCCAGCAGCAGATGTTGCGCCCAATGATTCCGACGCTGGGCACTGGGCTTCAGGGAGAACGTCAAGGCCCGGGGAGGATGCCGAGGAGATTTACTAGGCCAGAGATGAAGGACTTGAGTTAACGCGGAGAAGCTTGGATCGTTCACCGTCGAGCGACAGAAGGTTTAGAGGAGAGTTGATGGATGCGTTTAAAATCGTGACGGGTTTTGATAGAGAGTAAACGAGGAGGCCCAGTTTCCAGTGGCAGCTGGGTCACGACCTACAAGGGGTACAGGAAAACGGCACGGGGAGAACACAATGCTCGTCGGGAGAGCAGGAGCAGACACACGGGGCTGAAATTCTTTTTATTTGTTCATGGGATGTGGGCCTCGCTGGGCCGGGCCCAGCATTTGTTGCCCATCCCTAATTGCCCCTTGAATGGAGTGTCTCGCTCGGCCATTTCAGAGAGGCATTTAAGAGTCACCCCCACTGCTGTCACATGTAGGCCGGTAAGAAGTCTGACAACACCAGGTTAAAGTCCAACAGGTTTCTTTCAAATCACTGGCTTTCGGAGCACTGCTCCTTCCCGAGGTGAATGGAGAGGTATGTTCCAGAAACATTTATATAGACAAAGTCAAAGATGCCAGACAATGCTAAGAATGCGAGCATTTGCAGGTAATTAAGTCTTTACAGATCCAGAAAGAGGGGTAATCCCAGGTTAAAGACATGTGAATTGTCTTAAACCAGGACAGTCGGTAGGATTTTGCAAGCCCAGGCCAGATGCTGGGGGGTATAGTCATAGAATTTACAGTGCACAAGGAGGCCATTCGGCCCATCGAGTCTGCACCGGCTCTTGGAAACAGCACCCCTCCTAAGGTCAACACCTCCACCCTATCCCCATAACCCAGAAACCCCACCCAACACTAAAGGCAATTTTGGACAACAAGGTCAATTTAGCATGGCCAATCCACCTAACCGGCACATCTTTGGACTGTGGGAGGAAACCGGAGCACCCGGAGGAAGCCCACGCAGACACGGGGAGGACGTGCAGACTCCGCACAGACAGTGACCCAAGCCGGGAATCGAACCTGGGACCGTGGAGCTGTGAAGCAATTATGCTAACCACTATGCTACCGTGCTGCCCTAGTCACAGGTTCTAACCCCACCACGGCAGCTGGGGTTGAATTCAATGAATAATTTCTTTTCTCAACCTGGAATTAGAAACAAATCTTCGGCGATTGTTGTGAAAAAACATCCAATCCGTTTACGTTCTTTAGCAGCTGGCCTTCCAACCCCGTGACCTCTGCCACCTAGAAGGACAAGGGCAGCAGACACATGGGGAACACCAACGTTCCCACAAAGTCCCCTCCGAGCCAGGCACCATCCCGAACTTGGAAATATATCGGCCGTTCCTTCACTGTCGCTGGGGCAAAATCCTGGAACTCCCTCCCTAGCAGCACAGTGGATGTACGTACACCACAGGGACTGTAACGGTTCAAGAAGGCGGATTACCACCACCTTCTCGAGGGGCAATTCGGGACGGGCAATAAATGCTGGGCCCGGCCAGCGGCAACCACGTCCCAAGAAATAATTTGAAATATTCCAGAGAGTAGATGGGACAATCTATTTGAACACAGTGAGTTATTGTGATCTGAAAGGGCGGTGGAAGCAGATTCGATGTAACTTTCAAAAAAGGAATTGAAGGGCAGCACGGTGGCCTAGTGGTTAGCACAACCGCCTCACGGCGCTGAGGTCCCAGGTTCGATCCCGGCTCTGGGTCACTGTCCGTGTGGAGTTTGCACATTCTCCCCGTGTCTGCGTGGGTTTCGCCCCCACAACACAAAAAACGTGCAAGCTAGGTGGATTGGCCACGCTAAATTGCCCCTTAATTGGAAAAATGATTGGGTACACTAAATTTAAAAAAAAAAAAAGGAATTGAAGAGAGCGGGCTGGTTTATAAATGATAGCCAATGGACCCCGACAGTGCAGAAGGAGGCCATTCGGCCCATCAGCTCTGCACCAATCTCCGAATTGCACCCTACCCTGGCTAACTCCCCTGACTAAATCCGCAACCCCTCCTAACCTTTTTGGACACTAAGGGCAATTTATCATGGCCAATCCACCTAACCTGCACATCTTTGGACTGTGGGAGGAAACCGGAGCGCCCGGAGGAAACCCACGCAGACACGGGGAGAACGTGCAGGCTCCGCACAGACAGTGACCTGAGGAAGTAATTGAACCCGGGTCCCTGGCGCCGTGAGGCGGCATCGCTAACCATCGTGTCACTTCCTCTTTCAAAGGGCTAGCACAGTCACAATGGACTGAATGGCCGCCTGGAAGCCGGAGCGTAAATAACTCGTGTGACTCACCTTTAGGTCGAGATCATCCTGCCCGGCGAGCAGTGCGCCGACATTTAGAGCGGAATAGCCGCGGCTCTGGGGCCCGACGTGTTCATCCACATCTTCATAGGTGCCGTTATCCTGGTCGAGTGCGGGGTAGGCGCGGTGTCGGTAGCCTTCCTCCTTGATGGTGCCCTCAGGCAGCGTGCCCGCCCAGCCATTGAAGATGCCAGTGTGGTTGAGGTGGGTCTTCATGTGGCGCTTGAGCTTGCTGGACTGGCTGCAGGCGTGGTCGCAGAATGGGCACCGATATGGCTTCTCGCCCGTGTGACTCCGACGGTGAACCACCAGGTTGCTGGGAAACTTGAAGCTCTTGCCGCAAAACTCGCACTCCTTGCTGCGCCCGTGGGGCCGGGAGGAGCAGGCGGAGGGCGGGGAGGGGCCGGCGAGGAAGGGCGCGCGGGCAGCCTGGCTCCGGCCGGCCGGGGACGGGCCCACCCCGCCGGCCAGCTTCCGCAGCCTCCGGGAAAAGTCCATCTCCTTGCCCGGCATCTGCAGCGGGAAGGCCTGCTCCGCTGGGGGGGCGCGGCGGGCGGCGGGCGCGGGGTTGCTGGCCTCCTCGGAGCCGCTGTCGCTGTAGTCGGGCGGGCAGCGGAGCGACGGGGTGAACAGCAAGGAGCTGGCGGGGGAGCGGCCTCGAAACGGGGGCTCGGGGCAATGCGGCCCCTCAAAGGGGCTTCCTTCGAGGGTGGGGGCGGCAGAAGGTTGAGCCAGCTGCTCGGAGCCGGGCGATGGGGAGATGCCCACCCTTTCAGAGTCATCCAGGTCCATGTAGATGTGGAGGCCGTGGGTATATTGGGCGTGGTGCAGCAAGACACCCGCACTGGAGAAGGGTTCCTCACACGAGGTGCAGATGTAATAGGCAGGTTCCAACTCATCTGAGGGGGGAAAAAAGGAAATCGCCGTTATTATAAAACTGAGCCCAGAGCCATCGACACAAGTTAGAAAAGGTCAGATTAACTCGTTCCCATACTCACCAACCTCCAGGTCAGGCAATTCTTCAAATTTCAAATTCTGATCCCCATTTTCAAATCCCTTCATGGTCTCACCCCCTTTGGAAACTCTTCCAAACCCTCAAAGATCTCTCTGCTCCCTTCTACTGTGACCTCACGTGCACCCCCGGCCCTGCCCCGATTTTAGTCGTTAGTCATAAAGTTTGACAGCACAAAAAGAGGCCTTTCGGCCCATCGGCGGCCATCAAACACCTATCCATTCCAATCCCATTTCCCAGCACTCGGTCCGTAGCCTTATGCGCTGGGATGTTCCGAGTGCTCATCGAAACGCTTCTTAAATGCTGTGAGGGTTCCCGCCTCCACCGCCCTTTCAGGCAGCGAGTTCAAGACTCCCACCGCCCTCTGGGTGAAAAGGTTTTTCCTCAAATCCCCTCAAAATCTCCCGCCCCTTACCGTACATCTACGGCCCTGGTTATTGACCCCTCTTCTAAGGGGAAATGTTTCTTCCTATCTGTGTCCCTCATAATTGTGTCCAGCTCAAACAGCACCCCCCCCCCCCCCCCCCCCCGCCTCCCCGTCAACGTCACATTTGATTCGATAAGGTGACTAGGTACGGTCCCGAAAGATTTGATTACGTTTGAGAAGCAAGTTGTTGAAATTGTCAGTGTGTTTGTTGCTAGTGTTTGCTGTTTATCAAATTATATTTGATACATCTATTAATATATTACATCTGTGCCCACTTCCTGGCTGAAACAGCTACCTTTTCCCTCTCACATACTCATCACGAATGTTTGGTTATGGATTCCCAAAGTTCAATTTTTAATATAAATTTAGAGCACCCAATTCATTTTTTCCAATTGAGAGGCAATTTAGCGTGGCCAATCCACCCACCCAGCACATCTTTGGGTTGTGGGGGTGAAACCCACGCAGACACGGGGAGAATGTGCAAACTCCACACGGACAGTGACCCAGAGCCGGGGTTGAACCTGGGACTTCGGCACCGTGAGGCAGCAGGGCTAACCCACTGCGCTACGTGCCCCCGCCCCCCCCCCCCCACCCAAAGTTCATCTTTGCAGGAGAGGGAAGTGGCTGATGGGCTCCACTGAGCTCGATCCTAAATTCCAGGTTAGAGGTTACAGCACAGAATAGTCCATCCGAGGGCAGCACGGTGGCACAGTGGTTGGCACTGCTGCCTACGGCGCTGAGGACCTGGGTTCGAATCCCAGCCCCGGGTCACTGTCCGTGTGGAGTTTGCACATTCTCCCCGTGTTTGCGTGGGTCTCACCCCCACAACCTAAAGATGGGCAGGGTAGGTGGATTGGCCACGCTAAATTGCCCCTTAATTGGAAAAAATAATTGGGTATTGTCTAAATTTATTTTTAAAAAAAGAATAGTCCATCCGGCCTCGACAATGTTTAGGTGACTGGCAAAAAAAAGCCAATGGCGAGACTGAGGGCAGAATGTTTCCACGCAGAGTGTATTTGGTGTCTGGAACTCCCGGGGCGATGGGGGAAGGGCAGGGGGAAGCTGCGTTCCTCTGGCAGACAGAAAAGACCATAAGGAGCAGAAGTAGGCCATTCGGCCCATCGAGTCTGCTCCACCATTCAATGAGATCGTGACTGATCTGATGTGATAATCCTCAACTCCATTTTCCTGCCTTATCCCCACAACCCTCGATTCCCTCGCTGATCTGTCTCAGCCTCGAACACACTTGACGACCCGGCCTCTACAGCTCTCTGCGGTAAAGAATTCCACAGATTCACTCCCCTCTGAGAGAAGAAATTCCTCCTCGTCTCTGTCTGAAATGGGGCGACCCCCTCACTCTGAGATTCTGCCCTCTGGCCCCAGACTCTCCCACAGGGGGAAACAACCTCTCAGCATCGACCCTGTCAAACCCCCTGAGAATCCGATATGTCTCAATAAGGTCGCCTCTCATTCGCCTAAACTCCCAATGAGCACAGACCCAACCTACTCAACCTCTCCTCGTAGGAAAATCCCTCCCTACCCGGGATCGACCGAGTGACCGTTCTCTGGATTCCCTCCAATGCTGGTGTATATTTCAGGGGACCAAAACTGTTCACAATATTCCAGGTGTGGTCGAACAAGTACCTTGTGTACTTCTAGCAGGATTTTCCCACTCTTCCTTATGCCCCGCATATTTCTGCCCCTCACATATTTCCCCTTTTGAAAATTCCCGGTGAATCTGCTTCAATTACCCCTACAGGCCGCACCTTCCAGATCACATCTCATTACATTAAAAGAAAAAACTTTCCCTTCTCCCTCTGCTTCATTTGGCAATGAGGTTAAATCTGTGCCCCCACATTACTGACTCTCCCAGCTCCGACCTGCTGTACTAAATAAAACCCTTCTTAATTTTGCACATCATAATCAAAATCTCTCCCTCCTTCCAACGCACCCCACCAGCGCCCGTCCAACCAACGTCCATGAATATCTAAGGAAAGATGTGCTGGCCTTGGAAAGGGTCCAGAGGAGGTTCACAAGAATGATCCCTGGAATTAAGAGCTTGTTGGATGAGGAACGGTTGAGAACAAAGAAAAGTACAGCACAGGAACAGGCCCTTCGGCCCTCCAAGCCTGTGCCGACCATGCTGCCCGTCTAAACTAAAATCTTCTGCACTTCCGGGGTCCGTATCCCTCTATTCCCATCCTATTCATATATTTGTCAAGATGCCCCTTAAATGTCACTATCGTCCCTGCTTCCACCACCTCCTCCGGCAGCGAGTTCCAGGCACCCACTACCCTCTGTGTAAAAGACTTGCCTCGTACATCTCCTCTAAACCTTGATCCCTCGCACCTTAAACCTATGCCCCCTAGTAATTGACCCCTCTACCCTGGGAAAAACCCTCTGACGATCCACTCTGTCTATGCCCCTCATAATTTTGTAGACCTCTTATCAGGTCACAAGACATTCATTGCCACAGAGGGCGGTGGAGGCCGGGACATTGAGTGTCTTTAAGACAGAAATTGATAAATTCTTGATTTCTCGAGGAATTAAGGGCTATGAGGAGAGAGCGGGTAAATGAAATTGAAATCAACCATGATTGAATGGTGGAGTGGACTCGATGGGCCGAATGGCCTTACTTCCGCTCCTATGTCTTATGGTCTTATAGGTCACCCCCTCAACCTCCGTCGTTCCAGTGAGAACAAACCGAGTTTATTCAACCGCTCCTCATAGCTAATGCCCCCCATACCAGGCGGCAAATCTCTTCTGCACCCTCTCTAAAGCCTCCGCATCCTTCTGGTAGTGTGGCGACCAGAATTGTTTTATTTTTTTATCATAAATTTAGAGTACCCAATTCATTTTTCCAATGAAGGGGCAATTTAGCATGGCCAATCCACCTAGCCTGCTCATCATGTGGGGGGGGGGGGGGTGGTGTGCGCGGGGAGATTGTGCAAACTCCATACGGACAGTGTCCCAGAGCCGGGATCGAACCGGCGCCCTGAGGCAGCAGGGCTAACCCACGGCGCCACCGTGCTGCCCCAATGTGCCGACCAGGATTGAACACTATACTCTCAAGTGTGGTCTAACTATGGTTCTATACAGCTGCAACATGACATGCCAATTTTTATACTCAATGCCCCGGCCAATGAAGGCAAGCATGCCATATGAGGACTCTGGATCTGTACTCTGTGAAGTTTAGAAGGATGAGGGGGGGATCTTATTGAAACATACAGGACACTGCGAGGCCTGGATAGAGTGGACGTGGAGAGGATGTTTCCAATTGTAGGAAAAGCTACAACCAGAGGACACAATCTCAGGCTAAAAGGGACGATCCTTTAAAACAGAGATGAGGAATTTCTTCAGCCAGAGGGTGGTGAATCTCTTTGCCGCAGAAGGCTGTGGAGGCCAAATCACTTGAGTGTCTTTAAGACAGAGATCGATAGGTTCTTGATTAATAAGGGGATCAGGGGTTATGGGGAGAAGGCAGGGGAATGGGGATGAGAAAAATATTAGCTATGATTGAATGGCGGTGCAGACTCGATGGGCCGAGTGGCCTAATTCTGCTCCTATGTCTGATGGTCTTATACTCACCCCGCCCTTTGTGGGTGTTTATGGTGCGTGAACGAGCTGCTAAATTTCCTTCTTTACGATAGTCACTACACTTCAGAAGTACAGATGTAGGTGCCTCCGGGCTAGGGGGCTGTGGGTTCGAGCCCACAGTTCAGAGGCTGTGTGCAGAAATCGAGGCTGACACTCCTAGCGCAGTGTCAAGGGAGCGATGCATTGTTGGGAGGCGCCGTGTACCCCCCCCCCCAGGTGGGATGTTAAACAGAGACCCTGTCTGCTGGCTCAGCTGGGCGTGTAAAGGATCTTGTGGCTTTCTGCCCCCAGGAGAGTAGCCCTCCCCAGTGCCTGTGACACAATATGTTTATCCCTCAGCCACCGTCGCACACACAAAAAAAAACAGATCATCTGCGGGTCATTGTCGTAGTGCTGCTCGTAGGATTTTTTTTTGTTATATATTTAGCGTATTCAATTTTTTTACAATTAAGGGCCAATTTACCCTGCACATCTTTGGGATGTGGGGGCAAAACCCAGGCAAACACGGGGAGAATGTGCAAACTCCACACGGACAGTGACCCGGAGCCGGGATCGAACCTGGGACCTCGGCGCCATGACCACTAACCACTGCGCCGCCCTCAGCTCGTGGGACTTTGATGTGTGTAAATCGGCTGCTGCCCTTTCTACATCACAAGTCCTACACTTCAAAAAAATATATAAAGTACTCCAAAGGGCTGGAGGGCGCGTTGGGACATCCAACGGTTGCGAAAGGTGCGGTCTGAATCTCTTGTCGAAAACATCAGCTGGGATGAAGGGAACAACAGGGCCAAGGGTGGAGAAGGGACAACAGAAACGGCCAACCAGGGTTCTGGTTTCCTGAAGGCCCTCGAGTGAGCTGTCGCATGGCGGGGAGAGTGGGGGTGGGGCAGGGGGGTGGTCAGTTTGGTTGCGGAGAGTTGGGTTGTGTGGACTTTGTCAAGCTTGGATGCGGGAGGCCCACAGTACTTGGTACTCTGCCCCGTCAACAAAGAAAAATACCCTCTCACGGTTGGGAGGGTTAATCATGTTCCCTTTGTTTTTTTTCTCCACAGCCAGTCTCACCGGACCCGACACAGGTGCAGCTCACTCATCCCGTGATGCGCCGAGGGCTTCCAGGAGTAAGGATATTTTCTCCGAGTCCTGGATGAGATGATTCCGGAGGCAGTCGCTCGAATGAATATTCAGCAAATAATTATCCAGACTAATTAAAAAATGCAAATTCTCTCTCTTCACCGCTGCCCCCCCCCCCCCCCCCGCCCCCGCCAACCACCTCCCCGACGCCCCCCCCCCCCTCCCCTTTCCCCCACCCCCAGTCCCACACCCATGAATGTAAATTTGAAAGATGAACAGGGGACTCCACAGGGAAATGTCCCGGGATTCGGAGCAGGGAAGAATATTAATGAACAGACAACACCTCAGGGATTCGGAGACATATGTTAATATGCAAATTAACAAAAGCTTGACTGAGTGCTTCAGAGTGCACTGTGGAGTTGCTCCAGGCCTGTGTCGGGAGAGATTACAGCTAGGCCGGTAACCAGGGGCAACCCACCATGGCGTGTAATACAAGACGGCAATGAAATGCAGAGCAAAGACATTTCCCCCCCCCCCCCCCTCTTTCGGATGGGCCGGATTCAACATTCTGAGGAGCTGGGCACAATCCAGGGCCTCCAGCCCATACCCCCCACACAGTGGTCATTCCTGACCAGGAGATTCGGAGCCATGGCGGGAGGCCCAAACTTTGCGGCAAAACGTAACCACCTTGCTTGACCTGTTTTTGATTCCCGATAACTGGGCGAGATCAGCACAGATGTGAGGGTTGAAGAAAGTATTGTTATAGCCTGCATGGCTCAGCGGCCTATGGAGGCCGCTGCCCAATCCACGTGGCTATGGATGGGACCTCTATTTTTTTAACTGGAAGAAGAAAAGACTTGCATTCATATAGCGCCTTTTGCAACTACTGGATATCCCAGAGCGCTTTACAGTCAATGAAGGCCTCTCTGAACTGTTCGCACTGTCGCAATGTGGGAAATTCAATCGAACAGCAAGATCCCACATCAGGCAATAACTGGATAATCCGTTTTTCTTTTGTCTGATGATCATGGAGGGAGGAATATTGGCCAGGACACTGGCGAGAACTCTCCCCCCCTCCTCGTTCGGAGGGCAGGTGGGCCCTGGGTCATCCGAAAGACAGCAGTTCTGCCCAGGGGGCACAGCCTCAGTGCTGAAGTCAGGCCTGGTCAGCTGTGCCCGAGTCTAACAGAATCACGGGATGGTTACAGCGCAGGAGAAGGCCATTCTGCCCATTGTCTGCGCACCTGGCCCCACAGACCTCCTGACTCAGATGTTTACACAAAGCTGGGGCATTTAAAGAGTCAGTTCGAGCAGAAACGTCCGTAGCTCACAGACCTGTGCCTGAACCCTTATTCATACACTCAATATGGCACAGGAGGCCATTCGGCCTATCGAGTCCATGCTATAACGTAGAACATAGAATGCCTAGAGTGCACAAGGAGGCCATTCAGCCCATCATGTCCGCACCCACCCTCCAAAAGAGCACTCTGCCTAGGCCCAATCCCCCACCCTATCCCCGCAACCCCATCTAACCTTTGGACACTATAGGGGGCCATTTAACATGGGCCACTCCTCCCAACCTGCACATCTTTGGACAGCGGGGAGAAACTGTTGCTTCCACAACCACCCTGTCCAGAAATCCCTCAGGGTCAGGTAAATGGTCAGCGCAGGTGCCAATCACAAGAGAGAGAGAACGGGGAGCAAGGGGAGAAAGGAAACTTAAGTTAAAAGGGGAAAGGCACCTTTCACAACCTCAAGATTCCTCAAAGCGCTTTTATGAAGTGCCGTCGCTGCCGCCACGCAGGAAACGAGGCAGACAATTGTGCACAGCAAGCTCCCACAACAACAAAGGAATATAATCGGCAGCACGGTAGCACAAGTGGATAGCACTGTGGCTTCACAGTGCCAGGGTCCCAGGTTCGATTCCCGGCTTGGGTCACTGTCTGCGTGGAGTCTGCACGTTCTCCCCGTGTCTGCGTGGGTTTCCTCCGGGTGCTCCGGTTTCCTCCCACAGTTCAAAGATGTGCAGGTTAGGTGGAATGGCCGTGATAAATTGTCCTTAGTGTCCAAAAAGGTTAGGAGGGGTTATTAGATTACGGGGATAGGGTGGAAGTGAGGGCTTAAAGTGGGTAGGTGCAGACTCGATGGGCCGAATGGCCTCCTTCTGCACTGTATGTTCTACGTATCTTTTTATAATCTGTGTTTTTTTTGAGGGATTGATGTGCTTGTTTAAAGGGTAAATGTTGGACTGACGTCATCTGGGGTGGGGTTGGGGGGGGGGGGGGGGGGGGGGGGGTGGAACTCGCCTGCTAGGTTTAATGCCTCACCCAAAAAGACGGCGCCCCCAACAGTGTAACACTCCTTCAGTGCCGGCACTGGGAGTATCGGGCCTAGAGCCCAGGCCCCAACCCACAACCTTGTGACTCAGAGATTGGCACCGTCCCTAAGACTACCAGTGGTAAGGTGAGGGATCCCACGGGCCTTGTCAAAGAGACAGAGAAACAAATCTTGATTTTTATTTTAAAAACATGGCGAGGAACAGCATGTGGGAGGTGGCCTTGCAGCTTGGGAGAAAGAGATAGGCACGTAGAGTCCTGCCCTGTGCTGGCGTGGCAGGCACCAACACAATGCCCTCGCTCAACCGGCTGCCTCCTCGAATAAACATGTTTAGATTATCTGTCTGACTGTCCTGGCTCCACTCCAGGAGCCCTAAGGTTAAGGGCGTGGCTGCCAAATACTGGTTTGTGCAGGTCTGTGGCACAGGTGAGAGGCAGCCGCAACTATTAACCGGCGCTGGGCATTCTGCTGTCGAGCCTCTCCTGGGCCCTTCAGAGGCTGGGGTTCTGAGGCCCTTCAGAGGCTGGGGTTCTGAGGCCCTTCAGAGGCTGGGGTTCTGAGGCCCTTCAGAGGCTGGGGTTCTGAGGCCCTTCAGAGGCTGGGGTTCTGAGGCCCTTCAGAGGCTGGGGCTCTGAGGCCCTTCAGAGGCTGGGGCTCTGAGGCCCTTCAGAGGCTGGGGTTCTGAGGCCCTTCAGAGGCTGGGGTTCTGAGGCCCTTCAGAGGCTGGGAATCTGAGGCCCTTCAGAGGCTGGGAATCTGAGGCCCTTCAGAGGCTGGGGTTCTGAGGCCCTTCAGAGGCTGGGGTTCTGAGGCCCTTCAGAGGCTGGGGTTCTGAGGCCCTTCAGAGGCTGGGGTTCTGAGGCCCTTCAGAGGCTGGGGTTCTGAGGCCCTTCAGAGGCTGGGGTTCTGAGGCCCTTCAGAGGCTGGGGTTCTGAGGCCCTTCAGAGGCTGGGGTTCTGAGGCCCTTCAGAGGCTGGGGTTCTGAGGCCCTTCAGAGGCTGGGGTTCTTTGGCCCTTCAGAGGCTGGGGTTCTGAGGCCTTCAGAGGCTGGGGTTCTGAGGCCTTCAGAGGCTGGGGTTCTGAGGCCTTCAGAGGCTGGGGTTCTGAGGCCCTTCAGAGAAAGGAGGCAAAGGAACACCAGGAATTCTTGCCCTTCCATTTTTCATTCCGGTGATTCTAATTCCTCTCCCTCTCCCCTTTCATTTCTCCCCCACCCACCCTAACCCTGTCACTGGCGGACCCCAGGGCCCGTAACCATGGCAATCCCGTCCCTCCTCCTGGAGAAGTGGCCACAGAGCCCAATGTAGGGTTAATGGGTCGGCCAACTCCAGAAAAGCAGAAGCTCATCAAGCTGCACATGCAAGATTTGAATATTCACTTCCTCCTTCAAGCCAAAGGGACTTTTTTTTTTAAAGCTACACACTGTGGTTTGTTTTGTTTGTTCCTGAGCAGACAAAGAGCGGGGGCCAATCAACCGTGCACGAGACAGCCCCGTGAGCGTCCGGTGTGGTGCACGGGACGCGTGTGTGTGCGCGGATTTGTGTGCATGTGTGTGTGGAGGTGGGGGGGTGGGGGTGGGGAAACAGTCCCCAGGGTCTCCGGGGGGGGGGGCATCTCCCAACACGTGTCCAGGTTTGTTGGGGTAGGGTGGCAGGGGGGGGAACGTGCTGGCCACGTTTCCTGCCTCTGATCACTGTGCAATGGCAGAAGGTTATGAAGAAGCATGGGTGTGTCCGGGGCTAGGGTGGAGGGGATCAGATCAGGTCGCAAGCGAGCCACGTGGCTCCACAGTCACGTGTCCCGTGTCCAATTCCGGGTTCTTGCACAACCCCCCCCCCCCACCAATCGGTGGCCATGACTTTAGCAACCGAGGCACCAAGACACCCCCCCCCACCCCGTCTCGGAATCTGCTCATTGGGGTCAATGTAAGAGAAGGACCCCGGGAGATAGTGATCGGGCCAGAGAGGGTCCTGACGTTAGATGGTTGGCCTGTATCATTGGGCCTAAGTGATGAATAATCAACAACAGGGGTGTCAGCTACGTGGTATGGATAGGGGAGAGAGAGAGAGAGAGAGACAAAAACGATTTCCTCAGGGGCAGCTCGGTGGGCGCAGTGGGTTAGCCCTGCTGCCTCATGGCGCCGAAGTTCCAGGTTCGATCCCGGCCCTGGGTCACTGTCCGTGTGGAGTTTGCACATTCTCCCCGTGTCTGCGTGGGTTTCGCCCCCACAACCCAAAGATGTGCAGGGCAGGTGGGATTGGCCAGGCTAAATTGCCCCTTAATTGGGAAAATGATTTGCGTACTCTAAATAAAAAAAAAACGATTTCTTCTGGTTGGGGGGGGGGGGGGGGGGGGGAGGAGTCCTGAACAAGGGGATATCATTTTAATGTTAGAGCCAGGCCATTGAAGGGGACATATCAGGAAGCATCCCCTCACACAACGGGCAGTGGATCCTCGCCATCTGGAACACAGTGCTTCGAGTGCAGTGGAAGCAGATTCAATCGTAACTTTCAAAGGGGAACTGGAAACGTTTGCAGGGCTGTGGGGAAAGAGTCGGCAGTGTGGGTGCGCTAAGACTTCACCCGGGGTGTTGGAGTTTGTGTGGCAACACCTACTTTTACCTGCTCGTTGTATTCCGGAGCTGCGGACAGTGACGTGCTCTGGCCGGCAGCCATTGCCGATTTGGCAGGTTGACACACACAACCCGTTTGGCCGCGTTACGAAGGCACCTTCCTTGGGCCGTCGCGTCCTGGGCGTGGGACTCGAACCCGGAGCCGCCGGCTCAGAGGCAGCAATGCTACCCTAACGTGTAGGCAAATGGGGTTGAGTGGGTAGCTCTTTCAAAAGAGCCATCAGAGGCAAGGATGGGTTGAATGGCCTCCATCGATGCTGCTGCATACACTACTTTGACAAGAGCAAAACTCTGCTATCCCTGTTTCTGACTCGCACCATGTCCGTTTTCCCTTCTCAACCACCACCCCCCGTGCTCACTGACCAACGCTGGTTAAGCAACGTCTCGATTATAACATCTTTAACATCCTCAACTTTCTTTCCAAATCCCAGCAATGGCCTTCCCCCCCCGCCTGCCAACTACCTCTGTAATTTCCTCCTGCCTTACCACACTCCCCAAGACCTCGGAGTTCCTCAATTCCGGCCTCTTGCACATCTCCTGATTTTAACCGCTCCACCATTGGGGGGCCGTGCCTTCCGCCTGCCCCCCACCTCCAACCCCCCTCCCTCCCACAACCCCCCTCCCACACTCCCTTTAAAACCTGTCGCTTCAACCCAGCTTTCGATCACCATCCTGACGTCTCCTTGGGCAACTCGGTGCCGAGTGTTACTCCTGTGAAGCTCCTCGGGAGCTCAAGGCTCTATATAAATGCACGTTGTTGTTGTTAATGGGGAACTGAGATTAACCAGGCCGCCTTCCCTTCCCGAGTATATAGGATTTTCCGGATCTGTTAAGACTCACTGACCTGCTGAAGCCACCCGTAGGAGTTGTGCAGGCAATAGAAATGTCACAAACGTCAACATCCTGGGGGGTTACCATTGATCAGAAACTGAACTGGACCCAGCCATATAAATACTGTGGCTACCAGAGCAGGTCAGAGGCTGGGAATCCTGTGGTGAGCAACTCACCTCCTGACTCCCCCAAAGCCTGTCCACCATCTACAAGGCACAAGTCAGGAGTGTGATGGACTCTCCACTTGCCTGGATGAGTGCAGCTCCGACAACACTCAAGAAGCTCGACACCATCCAGGACAAAGCAGCCCCGCTTGATTGGCTCCCCCCTTCCACAAACATTCACTCCCTCCGACGCACAGCGGCAGCCGTGTACCATCTACAAGATGCACTGCAGCAACTCACCAAGGCACCACAGGCAGCACCTTCCAAACCCGGGACCTCCACCATCTAGAGGGACAAGGGCAGCAGATACTGGGAAACCCACCACCTGGAGGCTCCACCTCCGGGTCACTCACCATCCCGACTTGGAAATATATCGGCCGTTCCTTCACTGTCGCTGGGGCAACACCCTGGAACTCCCTCCCTAACAGCACTGTGGGTGTACCTACACCACAGGGACTGCAGCAATTCAAGAGAGTGGCTCACTCCTACCGCTGGTTCAACCTCTAATCTGGAAAATGGAAGCTCGGACAGTGCGGCACTCCCTCAGTACTGACCCTCGGACAGTGCAGCACTCCCTCAGTACTGACCCTCTGACAGTGCGGCACTCCCTCAGTACTGACCCTCTGACAGTGCAGCACTCTCTCAGTACTGACCCTCGGACAGTGCGGCACTCCCTCAGTACTGACCCTCAGACAGTGCAGCACTCCCACAGTACTGACCTTGTGACAGTGCAGCACTCCCTCAGTACTGACCCTCTGACAGTGCAGCACTCCCTCAGTCCTGACCCTCTGACGGTGCAGCACTCCCTCAGTACTGACCCTCTGACAGTGCGGCGCACCCTCAGTACTGACCCTCTGACAGTGCAGCGCTCCCTCAGTACTGACCTTGTGACAGTGCAGCACTCCCACAGTACCGACCCTCTGACAGTGCAGCACTCCCTCAGTACTTAATTTTATTTTAATTAGTTTAGAGTACCCAATTCATTTTTTTCTAATTAAGGGGCAATTTAGTGTGGCCAATCCACCTAGCCTACACATCTTTTGGGCTGTGGGGGCGGAACCCACGCAAACACGGGGAGAATGTGCAAACTCCACACGGACAGTGACCCAGAGCCGGGATCGAACCTGGGACCTCGGCGCCGTGAGGTAGCAGGGCTAACCCACTGCGCCACCATGCTGCCACTCCCTCAGTACTGACCCTCTGACAGTGCGGCACTCCCTCAGTACTGGCCCTCTGACAGTGCGGCACTCCCTGACTACTGACCCTCTGACAGTGCAGCACTCCCTCAGTACTGACCCTCTGACAGTGCAGCACTCCCTCAGTACTGACTCTCTGACAGTGCGGCATTCCCTCAGTACTGACCCTCTGACGGTGCAGCACTCCCTCAGTACTAACCCTCTGACGGTGCAGCACTCCCTCAGTACTGACCCTCTGACAGTGCGGCGCTCCCTCAGTACTGACCCTCTGACAGTGCAGCACTCCCACAGTACTGACCTTGTGACAGTGCAGCACTCCCACAGTACCGACCCTCTGACAGTGCAGCATTCCCTCAGTACTGACCCTCTGACAGTGCAGCACTCCCTCAGTACTGACCCTCTGACAGTGCAGCACTACCTTAGTACTGACCCTCTGACAGTGCAGCACTCCCTCAGTACTGACCCTCTGACAGTGCAGCACTCCCTCAGTACTGACCCTCTGACAGTGCGGCACTCCCTCAGTACTGACCCTCTGACAGTGCAGCGCTCCCTCAGTACTGACCCTCTGACAGTGCGGCACTCCCTCAGTACTGACCCTCTGACAGTGCGGCACTCCCTCAGTACTGACCCTCTGACAGTGCAGCACTCCCTCAGTACGGCCCTGGACTGTCAGCTTTGATTTTTGCGCTCGGGTGAGCCTTGAACCTGGTACCATGTGATTCAGAGGAAAGTGTGCCAACGACCACTGTCACACAAACCGCGTGCAATTCAATCAAAAACCAACGGAAGACACAGCTTCATGTTAATTTAGTTTAAGAAAAAAATGTCACTTGCCTCCTGCCGGATTCTCCTCCGCTCTGATCTCCGAGATTCTCGCCACTCGGCCCTCGTCGCTGGTCGCCACAGGGTCCGCAGCTGGCTGCCGGGCCGTGAGCGGTGAGTGCGGACCCCCGCGCGGGTCTCGGAGGCGGGCCGGCCGCTGGCATCGGCTCCTCTTGTGCTCGATGAAGCCCAGGATGTTGCTGAGCAGGAAATTGCGGCCACACTGCCCACAGGTCAGGAGGTCGTGGTTCCGTAGGCCGGGCTGCGATGCCATGGTTACCTTCTGGCCCGAAGCCTCATCCAACTCTGTGTCCTCACCTGCAGAAAGGGCGGCACAAATCAGCCCATTATTACTCAGCCCGTCCCGTTTCCCCTCCTGCACCCATCCCAAAACCTGCCTTGCATTTATATAGCACCTTTCACCATCTCTGATATCTCAAAGCGCCTGACAGCCCTCCCAAGTACTTTTGAAGTGCTGCCACTTGCAGCTGATTTACACAGGGCTGGGTTCGCTCACTGGGCTAAATCGCTGGCTTTTAAAGCAGACCAAGCAGGCCAGCGGCACGGTTCAATTCCCGTACCAGCCCCCCCAAACAGGCGCCGGAATGTGGCGACTGGGGGATTTTCACAGTAACTTCATTTGAAGCCTACTCGTGACAATAAGCGATTTTCATTCAAGGACAGCTCCTGTTCTTATGATCTTACAATGACCAGAGAGGTTGAGGGATAAATATTTGGCCAGGACACCAGAACTATACAACTCGCTCTGCGGCCTCTTAATGCCAATGTCAGCCTTGCCCTACATGCTCATGGCCTGGCTCAGGTTTACGTCCCAGGTCCAGGCCCAAGTCAGGCCCAGCAGTCTCAACCCCAAGCTCAGGGCTAAGCATGCAGGCACAGGTTCAGGTCGGGCGAGCCCAGGCACCTAGGCCCAAGCCAGGCCCAGAGTTCAAGGCCAAGCCTGCAGGCCGAGACCCAAGCCCGCAGGCCGAGGCCCAAGCCAGGCCTAGAAGACTCGACCCCAAGCTCAGACAGACCAAGCTGGCAGGTAGCAGCTAGGCCCCAGCTGCGTTGAGCGAGACAATCTCTCAATCAGCCTGGGCCTGAATTTTAATGGGTACTGTAGTGGACACATACGGTAGCACAGTGGTTAGCACTGTTGCTTCACAGCACCAAGGTCCCAGGTTCGATTCCCGGCTTGGGTCACTGTCAGTGCGGAGTCTGCACGTTCTCCCCGTGTCTGCGTGGGTTTCCTCCGGGTGCTCCGGTTTCCTCCCACAAGTCCCGAAAGACGTGCTGTTAAGTGAATTGGACATTCTGAATTCTCCCTCAGTGTACCCGAACAGGCGCCGGAATGTGACGACTGGGGGCTTCTCACAGTAACTTCATCGCAGTGTTAATGTCAGCCTACTTGTGACACTGATAAAGATTATTACTAAACCCTGAAGTTGGATAATGACCATCTTTCATCCTGCCTGACCTGAATGGAGGGGAAATTTCATTATCCTCACAAGAAACATATATTTTTTTCAGAAAAATGGGAAACATCTTCAGAGAATAGAATCATAGAATCCCCACGGTACAGGAAGAGGCCATCTGGCCCATCGAGTTTCCCCCGACCCTTTGAAAGGCCACTCTTGCTAGATCCAATCTCTCACCCTGTAACCTCACCCCAAGGGGCAATTGATCACAGCCAGTCCACCTAACCCGCACATCTTTGGACTGTGGGAGGAAACCGGAGCACCCGGAGGAAACCCACGCACACACGGGGAGAACGTGCAGACTCCACACAGACAGTGACTCGAGGCCGGAATTGAACCCGGGTCCCTGGTGCCATGAGGCAGCAGTGCTAACCACTGAGCCACCCTAGATAAGGTAGACAAAGCAAATCTGTTCCGATTTGCTCATGGCACAAGGACCAGCAGGACGCAGGTTGTTTAAGGTTTTGGGATTAGAGATACATCTTTACAACGCGAGGGATAACGATCTGGAACTCGCTGCCAACTAGGGTGGCTGGGGTGAGGGGAGCAAGTGGCAGTGACCTCTTTCTTTGCCGTAATGAATCTATGACATTTTAAAAATAAATTTCGAGTACCCCATTCATTTTTTCCCAATTAAGGGGCAATTTAGCGTGGCCAATCCACCTACCCTGCACATCTTTGGGTTGTGGGGGCGAAACCCACGCAGACACGGGGAGAATGTGCAAACTCCACACAGACAGTGACCCAGAGCCGGGATCGAACCTGGGACCTCGGCGCCGTAGGCAGCAGAGCTAACCACTGTGCCACCGTGCCGCCTTGACTCCATCACATTTTTCCTGCATCCATCTATTGTTCAAATCGCAACTCCTCACGCTACGTCGAGTGTACAGCACGGAACAGGCCATTCAGCCCAACTGGTCACTGCTGGTGTTCTACTCCACACCAGCCTTCTCCCACTAAACACCTAGCAGCATAACCGTCAGTTGCTTTCTCCCTCTCGTTTCGCCATAAATGTCCCCAGGGACATTGAAGATGACTTCATCTCATCCAACAATCCCCCCCACCCCCACCCCCACCCCCACCCCCTCCGTCCGATTTAACTCAATGACCCTCCTGAGACTCCAACTCAGGTGATTATCCGCCTTGGGCCTGGTGACTCAGTATCAATACTTCCCCCAGTTCCACCCAAGGAAGAAGAACTTGCATTGATATAGCGCCTATCGCAATCTCAAGTCGTCCCAAAGTGCTTGTGCAGTACGACCGTGTGTCCACAATGCGGGCACAGGGGGGTGTGGGGGGAGAGGCGGTGGCGTGGCGGTATTGTCACTGGGCTGGCAATCCAGAGACGCAGGGTCATCCTCTGGGGACCTGGGTTCGAATCCCACCTTGGCTGATGGTGAAATGTGAATTCATTCCAAATCTGGAATTACAGGTGCAACCACGACCATTGTCGATCGTTGTAAAAAAAAAAACCCAACCGGCTCACTAATTTGGGGAAGGAAATCGGCCGTCCTTACCCGGTCTGGCCTACATGTGACTCCAGACGCACAACAAAGTGGCCGACTCTGTTGAAGGGACAGGCAATGACCTCCGGCCCAGCCAGCGACGTCACATCCCGTGAGCGAATTTTAAAACAGCAAGCTGCCACAAACAACAATCTGATAAGGACCAGATAATCTGCTCTTAGAGATACCGATGAAGAGATTGGTCACGGGGGGAAAACTTTCCTGTTCTGGGTTCCCCCCCCCCCCCCCCCGAGATACTTTTGCGAGGAATTTTTCCCCTCTTCCCGCCGGGTCTCAAAGGTGGCACCTCCAACAGTACGGCACTCCCCCCTCGGCGCTGGGGGCACGGGCCTAGGTTTTGTACAAAAGGGCCTTGAACTCGCTACCATCTGGCTCAGAGAGACCAGGGTGCAGCCCACTGGACCGCGACTAACCGGCGAGGGGTGACTCGAGCACGTTTCCTCCTCCCTTGCAATCAGGCAGCACACACACCATCGGGGGGGGGGGGGGGGGGGGGGGCACAGGAGCTGATCGGCGGGAGAGGGGTGGGGGGGGGGGCACGGGGAGGGAGGGGGGGCATTTTGCCAGCACTTGGAACAGGCAGGGGCCCTCTCTCGCAGTCTCACTGGAGTGGCCGACGGACTGAGAAGCTAGGCCGGATGCAGAACTGGACAATCTGAACTAAGACAGCAGCCAGGCCTGACGGGAATTCGGAAAGGCCAAGTTTAAACACAGACATTGGTCAGGAGGTGAACAACCACAAGCTCGGTCTTGTCCTGGAAGCCGGTACTCGCTCTGTGACCAAATAAACACACTGTTTGGTCTATTGTTTTTTAAAGTACCCAATCCCCCCCCCCCCCCCCCCCAATTAAGGGACAATCTAGCGTGGCCAATCCACCTACCCTACACATCTTTGGGTCGTGGGGGGTGAAATCCACGCAGGCACGGGGCTAACTCCACACAGACAGTGACCCAGGGCCGGGATCGAACCAGGGTCCTTGACGCTGGGAGGCAGCAGTGCTAACCACTGTGCCGCCCCTTTCTGTGTATTTGCCAGTATCGGTCAGACTCGCCGGCACCTCAGTCGCCATAATATGGAACGGGCAGCATGCACTCCACGCGCCCGAGGGCGGACACCTCGGGTGCTCTGGCACCTCCCATATATGTAATCGCTTATTGTCATGAGTAGGCTTCAATGAAGTTACTGTGAAAAGCCCCTAGTCGCCAAATTCCGGCGCCTGTCCGGGGAGGCTGGTACGGGAATCGAACCGTGCTGCTGGCCTGCTTGGTCTGCTGTAAAAGCCAGCGATTTAGCTGAGTGAGCTAAACCAGCCCCTCGACGACCCCATTGGGCGCTGCTACTCCAACCCCCCCCCCCATCTTCCAGAAGGCATGTAAAAGGGTGGGGGGAGGGGCGGTATAAGAAGATCTGGGGGGCACCCCCAGCGAAGATGGCCACCGAGCAAAGACATGGCGATAACGGAAGAGGACGTGCGAGAGTAACCTTTGGGAAGAAGACCCTGGGTTCAGAGGTAAGACTGGCAGAATTCAGTGAAGATAAAGAGTTGTACCCAGAGGAGCAACCTGGCCAAGCTCAACTGCACGGGGAGTATCACGGGATAGATGGCGCAGCGTGTTAATAAGTTCTATTAAGGGTTGTTTTTTCACTAGAGTTTTGAGAATAAGGTTCTTTAATAAAATTGGTTGAACCACAATTCGACTCTTGTCCTTTGTTCAGCTCATCAGTAAGAGCACCTGGCTCAACGAGTTTGAGCATAAACTGGTCAAAGTGACTGACGTTACAGACGGAACAGTGAGACCCGAACCCCCAACCTTCTGATTCAGAGGCGGGCGATGCTACCCACCCCCAACAGTGCAGCACTGGCCAACCAACCAGCCTGTGTCTCGGTCCAGGGGCCTGACTGGCGACTGAGCTGAGGCCTTTGCACAGATCTCGCTCTGGAATCTCCACCCCACCCTTCCTCAAGCAAGACAGCTGGTCCCCTTTTTGGCCGGAAAGCACCCGGGAGTCGTTTTAACTGGAATTGCCAGTCAAATGGGCCGACCGATTAATATCCCGCCCACTCCTCCTTCCAAGAAGTCTGCGGTGCCAGTCGCTAGGCTGGGTCTGGCGAGGGTGCTTGGAGCTGTGCGACGTTGAGGTGTAGTAACGGTGGATACCAGTCTGTCACTGGGCAGCACAAAGAGGGCACCCTGGGCAAGAGGGGCGACAAGAGAGTCACACAAGAAATGTGTGTACAGGGAGCGTGGCATTCCTGGCAGGATGGGCTGAATTGCCGTGCAACCATCGTGTGTCACATAGGTATGGTGTTTTGAGGTTCAGTCGCATTGGGCACTGGCAGAAGGAGCTGAGCTCACCGTTCGGCAAGGGTGGCTACAGAGAGGGCCCATCAATATGCTGTACAGGCACGAGGAAGTGGGGTAGCCATGACCCCGGCCTACACTCTCCTCACGCACACCCATTACATGCTCACAGGGAACAGGCCATCAGTCGGTTTGAATGTGAAAGGAGTTGGGAAAGCTGGGGGCGAGAGGCACGCTAAATTTCATAAGCCTCTGGTTAGGCCTCACTGTTCGATGGCGGGCACTACACTTCAGGACGGATGTCGAGGCCTTAAGGAGGAGGTTTACCAGAATGGTTTCCCGGGACGAAAGACTTCCGCTAATGTGGAGTGACTGGAGAAGCTGGGGTTATTCTCCCGAGGGAGGAGACAGAGGTGCTCACAATTATGAAGGGTTTTGATAAGAGTAAACAAGGAGAAACTGGTTCCACTGGCTGGAGAGTCAGTAACCGGGGACGGTCGGTGGGCCAGCCAGCACCCTCCATTTTCCCAGCGCTCGCCCCCTTCCCACCCTCCCCAGCAGCGACGAGGCTTTCTCAGCGCGCTTCACGTTGGCAGCCTGTTAATTGGCCAGTCAGGGTTAAATTGCGTTCTGGGGTGGTGGGGGGGGGGGGTCACTCGCTCCTGGGTCCCGCCAAGTGCTTGCACCCAACGGACGAAACGTTCAGGCCTACGAAAAGTACCGTTACATTGAGATGCTTAATACGACCGTCCTGGGCCTTCACGCACATCGTGCCATATTAGAGTACGCCAAAATATATAAGATTCTAATTAAGCTTGACAGCGTCGGTGTCGCAAGGTTGCTAGGCCTTGCCCGGAGTGTCCAGAACACGGGGTCACGGTCTCAGGGTAAGGGGTTGGCCATTTTGGATTTGGACGTGGAGAGCGTTCTTCACCGGAGAGGGGGGGGGGGGGGGGGGGGGGGGGGGGGGGGGGGGGGGGGGGGGGGGGGGGGGG
>NC_052172.1:18431565-18618743 GCF_902713615.1 Scyliorhinus canicula
GGACTTAGAGTCAGGCTTGGGAGGGATGGGGATCCGGTGCGGCTGGGGGTGGGTGAAATCCATGGGGCGGGGGGAGTTTGGGAATAACCTGGGGGTTGTGCAGTCGGGGGTGGGGTATCATATCATGTACAGGACCTACGGTATGGAAATGATTATCTCCCCCTTGGTTCTCACGGAGTACATGCTCTCCTGCTGAGGGGCAGGGTAACTCCATTCAGCTATGTATCAAAGATCGGCCAGTAAGGAACCTCTGAGAGGGGTGCCCCTGTGCAGCTTTGGGGTACCTCCCCAAATCCAACACTGGGGAGCTAGGAGGTTACGGGCCATTAATAATCAGAATGCACTGCCTAAAGAGTGAGGTGAAGATCATCTCAATCGATGAACTCTAAAGGAATCTGAAACGGAAGAACCTGCATGTTTACAAGGAGAAGGAAGGGGAACAACACAGGGTTAATTGCCTACTTGGGAGAGTTGGTGTCGACATATCGGGCAGAATGGCATTTGGTCCATAGCCTTGTGTGCTGGGGCGTTTCAAGTGCTGATCAAAATGCTTTTCAAATGTGAGCATTCCCGCCTCTACCACCCTTCAGGCAGCGAGTTCCAGATTCCCACCGCCCTCTAGGTGAAAATGTTTTTCCTCACATCCCCTCTAAACCTCCTGCCCATTACCTTAAATCTATGCCCTCTGGTTATTGACCACTCTTCCAGGGGAAAGGTTCTTATCCACCCTATCTATACCCCGTGTAATTTTATACACCTCAATCAGGTTCCCCCTCAGTCTTTTTTGCTCCAGGGAAAACAACCCCAGCCTATCCAGTCTCTCTTGATAGCTGAAACGCTCCAGCCCAGGTAACATCCTGGTGAATCTCCTCTGCATCCTCTCCAATGCAATCACTTCCTTCCTATTGTGTGGCGACCAGAACTACATACAGTATTCCAGCTGTGGCCTAACCAGCGTTTTATACAGCTCCATCATAACCTCTCTGCTCTTATATTCTACGCTTTGGCTAATGAAGGCAAGTATCCTATATGCCTTCTTATCCACCTTATCTACCTGACCTGTGTAGTGGTATTGTCACTGGACTAGTGATCCAGAGACCAAAAACAGAAAACACTGGACAATCTCAGCAGGTCTGACAGTAAGAGAGAAGGGAGTGAATATTTTGAGTCCAGATGACTCTTTGCCAAAGAGGTCTCTTACTACAGAGACCCAGGGTACTGCTCTAGGGGGCTGGGTTCAAATCCCAGTGCAGCAGAGGATGAAATTTGAATGCCAATTTTAAAAAATCGGGAATTGAAAGTCTGAATGGCGGAGCAGACTTGATGGGCTGAATGGCCAAATTCTGCTCCCATGCCTTATGGTCATAGAAACCCATCTGGTTCACTTGAAGGAAATCTGCCGTCCTTAACCCGGCTTGGCCTACATGCGACTCCAGACCCACAGCAATGTGGCTGACTCTTAAAACACCCTCTGAAAAGGCCTAGCGAGATACTCAGTTCAAGGGCAATGGGGGATGGATTGGATGGATTCGTTTATTATCACGTGTACCAAGATACAGTGAAAAGTATTTTTCTGCGAGCAGCTCAACAGATCATAAAGTACATGAAAAGAAAAGGAAATAAAAGAAAATACAGAATAGGGCAACACAGGGTACACAATGTAACTAGATAACGCCGGCATCGAGTGAAGCCTACAGGGGTGTAGTGTTAATGAGGTCAGTCCATAAGAGGGTCATTTAGGAGTCTGGTAACAGTGGGGAAGAAGCTGTTTCTGGGTTTGTTTGTGCGTGTTCTCAGACGTTTGTATCTCCTGCCCGATGGAAGAAGCTGGAAGAGTAAGTAAGCCGGGTGGGAGGGGTCTTTGATTATGCTGCTCACTTTGGAAAGTGTAGATGGAGTCAATGGATGGGAGGCAGGTTTGTGTGATGGACTGAGCTGTGTTCACAACCCTCTGAAGTTTCTTGCGGTCTTGGGCCGAGCAGTTGCCATACCAGGCTGTGATGCAGCCAGATAGGATGCTTTCTATGGTGCATCTGTAAAAGGTAGTAAGAGTTAATGAGGACATGCCAAATTTCCTTAGTTTCCTGAGGAAATATAGGCGCTGTTGTGCTTTCTTGGTGGTAGCGTCGACATTGGTGGACCAGGACAGGTTTTTGGAGATGTGTACCCCTAGGAATTTGAAACTGCTAACCATCTCCACCTCGGCTCTGTTGATGCTGACAGGGGTGTGTACAGTACTTTGCTTCCTGAAGTCAATGACCAGCTCTTTCGTTTTGCTGGCATTGAGGGAGAGATTGGGCAACAAATGCCAACACTCACGCACAATGAATTAATTTTTTAAAAGCACGCAATGCATTAAGCTGACAACAACAGAGGGATAGCTGTAAAGGGACCAGGCCATACAAAAGAGGAAGAGTTGGTTTGCTTCATTTACAGCACAAGTGGCAAGTTACATTAGTGCCATATACGTGCCAGGTAATGCCCATCTCCTACAAAAGAGGATCTAACCATCGCACCTTGATATTCAAAGGCATTAACATCGCTGAATCCCCACAATCAAAACCCTGGGGGGGTTACCATTGATCAGAAACTGAACTGGACTAATTTATACCGTGGCTACCAGGACAGGTCAAAGGCTAGGAATACTACGGCGAGTAACTGACCTCCTGACTCCCCGAAGCCTGTCCACCATCTACAAGGCACTAGTCAGGAGTGTGATGGAATACTCTCCACTTGCCTGGATGAGCGCAGCTCGAACAACACTCAAGAAGCTCAATACCATCCAGGACAAAGCAGCCCCGCTTGATTGCTCCCCTTTCCACAAACATTCACTCCCTCCACCACCGACAAACAGTGGAGGCCGTATGTACCATCTACAAGATGCACTGCAGTGACTCACCAAGGCTCCTTAAACAGCACCTTCCAAACCCCCAACCACTACCATCTAGAAGGACAAGAGCAGCAAATCATAGAACTTACAGTGCAGAAGGAGGCCATTTAGCCCATCAGGTCCGCACCGGCCCTTGGAAAGAGCACCCCACGCCTCCACCCTATCCCCGCAACCCCACCTAACCTTTTTTGGACCCTAAGGCACAATTCATCATTTACCACCTACCCTGCACACGTTTGGACTGTGGGAGGAAAGCGGAGCACCCGGAGACAGGGGGAGAACGTGCAGACTCCGCACAGACAGAGACCCAAGCCGGGAATCGAACCTGGGACCCTGGAGCCGTGAGACAACAGTGCTAACCACTGTGCTACCGACTTGGAAATATATCGGCTGTTCCTTCACTGTGGCTGAGTCAAGATCCTGGAACTCCCTAACAGCCCAGTGGGTGGACCTACACCTCCGGGACTGCTGCGGTTCAAGAAGGCGGCTCGCCACCACCTTCTGAAGGGCAACCAGGGACGGGCAATAAATGCTGAGATGCCCACATCTCATAAGTGAATAAAAAAAACATAAACTCAGATTTTAAAGTCAATGGTCCTACATTTGGTTAGTGACAGTAACGTCCTTCAAATATCCCTGGCTGCTTATTGCCTAGAGGGAAGATTTTGAACAAATCATTTCAAATGAAAGTAGTTTCAGGGATAAGGGTTTACTGCATTGTTTTCTTTGGGGGGGGGGGGGGTGATTGAGGAGCCCAGGGCGACGGGGTTTCAGGGAAGGAAGTGACGCAAGGGGGCGGGGTTTCAGGGGAGGAAGTGACGCAAGAGGGCGGGGTTTCAGGGGAGGAGGCCCGGGGGGGCCCGGGGCGGGGTTTAAGGGCAGGAAGTGACGCGTGGCGGAGGTCGCGCCCGGGGTCAGGAGCCGGCGGAAGTGGGCAACAACAAGACGGAGGGACATGGACAATTCGGCCAAGGAGCGGGAGGCCGTGGGCCTGGTGGCCGAGGCCGAGAAGAAAGTCCGCTCGACCCGCTCCTTCATGGCCTCCCTGTTCGGGTGAGCGGATGGGCTGGGAAGGGAATTAATAAACACTGGGGTTACTGTAGGGACTACTCTATAAACACGGGTTACTGTAGGGTCTGGTCTATAAACACTGGGGTTACTGTAGGGTCTGGTCTATAAACACTGGGGTTACTGTAGGGTCTGGTCTATAAACACTGGGGTTACTGTAGGGTCTGGTCTATAAACACTGGGGTTACTGTAGGGACTGGTCTATAGACACTGGGGTTACTGTAAGGTCTGGTCTATAAACACTGGGGTTACTGTAGGGACTGGTCTATAAACACTGGGGTTACTGTAGGGTCTGGTCTATAAACACTGGGGTTACTGTAGGGACTGGTCTATAAACACTGGGGTTACTGTAGGGTCTGGTCTATAAACACTGGGGTTACTGTAGGGACTGGTCTATAAACACTGGGGTTACTGTAGGGTCTGGTCTATAAACACTGGGGTTACTGTAGGGACTGGTCTATAAACACTGGGGTTACTGTAGGGTCTGGTCTATAAACACTGGGGTTACTGTAGGGACTGGTCTATAGACACTGGGGTTACTGTAGGGACTGCTCTATAAACACGGGTTACTGTAGGGTCTGCTCTATAAACACTGGGGTTACTGTAGGGTCTGGTCTATAAACACTGGGGTTACTGTAGGGTCTGGTCTATAAACACTGGGGTTACTGTAGGGACTGGTCTATAGACACTGGGGTTACTGTAGGGTCTGCTCTATAGACACTGGGGTTACTGTAGGGTCTGGTCTATAAACACTGGGGTTACTGTAGGGTCTGGTCTATAGACACTGGGGTTACTGTAGGGTCTGGTCTATAAACACTGGGGTTACTGTAGGGACTGGTCTATAAACACTGGGGTTACTGTAGGGTCTGGTCTATAAACACTGGGGTTACTGTAGGGACTGGTCTATAAACACTGGGGTTACTGTAGGGTCTGGTCTATAAACACTGGGGTTACTGTAGGGTCTGGTCTATAAACACTGGGGTTACTGTAGGGTCTGGTCTATAAACACTGGGGTTACTGTAGGGTCTGGTCTATAAACACTGGGGTTACTGTAGGGACTGGTCTATAAACACTGGGGTTACTGTAGGGTCTGGTCTATAGACACTGGGGTTACTGTAGGGTCTGGTCTATAAACACTGGGGTTACTGTAGGGACTGGTCTATAAACACTGGGGTTACTGTAGGGACTGGTCTATAAACACTGGGGTTACTGTAGGGTCTGGTCTATAAACACTGGGGTTACTGTAGGGACTGGTCTATAAACACTGGGGTTACTGTAGGGTCTGCTCTATAAACACTGGGGTTACTGTAGGGTCTGGTCTATAGACACTGGGGTTACTGTAGGGTCTGGTCTATAGACACTGGGGTTACTGTAGGGACTACTCTATAAACACTGGGGTTACTGTAGGGACTACTCTATAAACACTGGGGTTACTGTAGGGACTACTCTATAAACACTGGGGTTACTGTAGGGACTACTCTATAAACACTGGGGTTACTGTAGGGTCTGGTCTATAAACACTGGGGTTACTGTAGGGACTACTCTATAAACACTGGGGTTACTGTAGGGTCTGGTCTATAAACACTGGGGTTACTGTAGGGTCTGGTCTATAAACACTGGGGTTACTGTAGGGTCTGGTCTATAAACACTGGGGTTACTGTAGGGACTACTCTATAAACACGGGTTACTGTAGGGTCTGGTCTATAAACACTGGGGTTACTGTAGGGTCTGGTCTATAAACACTGGGGTTACTGTAGGGTCTGGTCTATAAACACTGGGGTTACTGTAGGGTCTGGTCTATAGACACTGGGGTTACTGTAGGGTCTGGTCTATAAACACTGGGGTTACTGTAGGGTCTGGTCTATAAACACTGGGGTTACTGTAGGGTCTGGTCTATAGACACTGGGGTTACTGTAGGGACTACTCTATAAACACGGGTTACTGTAGGGTCTGGTCTATAGACTCTGGGGTTACTGTAGGGTCTGCTCTATAAACACTGGGGTTACTGTAGGGACTGGTCTATAAACACTGGGGTTACTGTAGGGTCTGGTCTATAAACACTGGGGTTACTGTAGGGTCTGCTCTATAAACACTGGGGTTACTGTAGGGACTGGTCTATAAACACTGGGGTTACTGTAGGGACTGGTCTATAAACACTGGGGTTACTGTAGGGACTGGTCTATAAACACTGGGGTTACTGTAGGGACTGGTCTATAAACACTGGGGTTACTGTAGGGTCTGGTCTATAGACACTGGGGTTACTGTAGGGTCTGGTCTATAGACACTGGGGTTACTGTAGGGTCTGGTCTATAGACACTGGGGTTACTGTAGGGTCTGGTCTATAGACACTGGGGTTACTGTAGGGTCTGGTCTATAAACACTGGGGGTACTGTAGGGTCTGGTCTATAAACACTGGGGTTACTGTAGGGACTGGTCTATAAACACTGGGGTTACTGTAGGGTCTGGTCTATAGACTCTGGGGTTACTGTAGGGACTACTCTATAAACACTGGGGTTACTGTAGGGTCTGGTCTATAGACACTGGGGTTACTGTAGGGTCTGGTCTATAAACACTGGGGTTACTGTAGGGTCTGGTCTATAAACACTGGGGTTACTGTAGGGACTGGTCTATAAACACTGGGGTTACTGTAGGGACTACTCTATAAACACTGGGGTTACTGTAGGGACTACTCTATAAACACTGGGGTTACTGTAGGGACTGGTCTATAAACACTGGGGTTACTGTAGGGTCTGCTCTATAAACACTGGGGTTACTGTAGGGACTACTCTATAAACACTGGGGTTACTGTAGGGACTGGTCTATAAACACTGGGGTTACTGTAGGGTCTGGTCTATAGACACTGGGGTTACTGTAGGGACTGGTCTATAAACACTGGGGTTACTGTAGGGTCTGGTCTATAGACACTGGGGTTACTGTAGGGTCTGCTCTATAAACACTGGGGTTACTGTAGGGACTACTCTATAAACACTGGGGTTACTGTAGGGTCTGGTCTATAGACTCTGGGGTTACTGTAGGGTCTGGTCTATAGACACTGGGGTTACTGTAGGGACTGGTCTATAAACACTGGGGTTACTGTAGGGACTGGTCTATAAACACTGGGGTTACTGTAGGGTCTGGTCTATAGACACTGGGGTTACTGTAGGGTCTGGTCTATAGACACTGGGGTTACTGTAGGGTCTGGTCTATAGACACTGGGGTTACTGTAGGGTCTGCTCTATAAACACTGGGGTTACTGTAGGGTCTGGTCTATAGACTCTGGGGTTACTGTAGGGACTACTCTATAAACACTGGGGTTACTGTAGGGTCTGGTCTATAGACACTGGGGTTACTGTAGGGTCTGCTCTATAAACACTGGGGTTACTGTAGGGTCTGGTCTATAGACACTGGGGTTACTGTAGGGTCTGGTCTATAGACACTGGGGTTACTGTAGGGTCTGGTCTATAAACACTGGGGTTACTGTAGGGACTGGTCTATAAACACTGGGGTTACTGTAGGGTCTGCTCTATAGACACTGGGGTTACTGTAGGGTCTGGTCTATAAACACTGGGGTTACTGTAGGGACTGGTCTATAGACACTGGGGTTACTGTAGGGTCTGGTCTATAGACACTGGGGTTACTGTAGGGACTGGTCTATAGACACTGGGGTTACTGTAGGGTCTGGTCTATAAACACTGGGGTTACTGTAGGGTCTGGTCTATAGACTCTGGGGTTACTGTAGGGACTACTCTATAAACACTGGGGTTACTGTAGGGTCTGGTCTATAAACACTGGGGTTACTGTAGGGTCTGCTCTATAAACACTGGGGTTACTGTAGGGTCTGGTCTATAAACACTGGGGTTACTGTAGGATCTGGTCTATAGACACTGGGGTTACTGTAGGGACTACTCTATAAACACTGGGGTTACTGTAGGGTCTGGTCTATAGACACTGGGGTTACTGTAGGGTCTGGTCTATAGACACTGGGGTTACTGTAGGGTCTGGTCTATAAACACTGGGGTTACTGTAGGGTCTGGTCTATAAACACTGGGGTTACTGTAGGGTCTGGTCTATAAACACTGGGGTTACTGTAGGATCTGGTCTATAAACACTGGGGTTACTGTAGGGTCTGGTCTATAGACACTGGGGTTACTGTAGGGACTGGTCTATAAACACTGGGGTTACTGTAGGGTCTGGTCTATAAACACTGGGGTTACTGTAGGGACTGGTCTATAAACACTGGGGTTACTGTAGGGTCTGGTCTGTAAACACTGGGGTTACTGTAGGGTCTGGTCTATAAACACTGGGGTTACTGTAGGGTCTGGTCTATAAACACTGGGGTTACTGTAGGGTCTGGTCTATAAACACTGGGGTTACTGTAGGGTCTGGTCTATAAACACTGGGGTTACTGTAGGGTCTGGTCTATAAACACTGGGGTTACTGTAGGGTCTGGTCTATAACACTGGGGTTACTGTAGGGACTGGTCTATAAACACTGGGGTTACTGTAGGGTCTGGTCTATAAACACTGGGGTTACTGTAGGGTCTGGTCTATAAACACTGGGGTTACTGTAGGGTCTGGTCTATAAACACTGGGGTTACTGTAGGACTGGTTGATAAACACAGGGGATTATGTTGTGCTTTGTGTTAATAGCTTTTGAGCTGGTAATCTAATCTAACATGTCACTGTTAAATTACAGTAAGAAGTCTTACAACACCAGGTTAAAGTCCAACATGTTCGTTTCAAACACTAGCTTTCGGAGCACTGCTCCTTCCTCAGGTGGAGCAGTGCGCTGAAAGCTAGTGATTGAAACAAACCTGTTGTACTTTAACCTGGTGTTGTAAGACTTCTTACTGTGCTCACCCCAGTCCAACGCCGGCATCTCCACATCACTGTTAAATTATTGAGAGGGGCTGTTTCTTGTCTGCACTGTCTCCGTAGACGAATATTTAAGTTCTGTTGGTACAACACAATAAGGACTCTTTTTAATTCATCCAGTAACTAACACCCCACAAAACAAACTAACTGGCAATTTCTGTTCCTGTTGTCTGTTACGTTGACTCACTGTAGTGAGTAATAACTGGATGTGAAGTTTTGTGGGATGACCTGAAAGATCTCCTTTTCAGTAGGAGCTATATTCTTGGATGTTCCAGTAATTTCTGGATAGTGCCGTGTTCGTTGCGTTTGGCAGTGATGTAAAGTTAGCATCGAGAGGTTAATGATTTTAGTTTGGCTCAGATTAGTCTGAATCTGCTGATTACTCCACTTTGCAAACCGTCCTGGCAATCAGCCTCTTCAGGGTTTTCATTTGAAAGGGCCGATTTTAATTTCATAAAACCCCATCGCTTCCAGGTAGCTTGCAATTCATGTGAGATTAAGCTTTTTTTTTTCTTCTAAATAAAGTGATGTTTTATTGTCCTGGACAGTTTAACGGAGGTGAAATTTAACACGGCTGATTTCCCAATTAAGGGGCAATTTAGCGTGGCCAATCCACCTACCCTGCACGTCTTCGGGTTGTGGGGGTGAAACCCACGCAGACACGGGGAGAATGTGCAAACTCCACACGGACAGTGACCCGGGGCCGGGATCGAGCCTGGGACCTCGGTGCCATGTGGCAGCAGTGCTAACCACTGCACCACCATGCCGCCCTGATTCCGGTTATAATAAAGGAAGTTGCATTGTATAGCTCCTTCCATATGCTTGGGTCTTTAAAGCACTCTGCATCCTGATTAAGTACTTGTCCGGGTAGTCACCATTATAATGTAGGAAATGCAACAGCCTGTTTGTGCACAGCAAGATCCCACAAGCAGCAAATAACTAATGACAAACTACCAGGTACATCTTTGTGCTTTGGTGATCTACACAATACCTACAGTGTAGAAGGAGGCCATTCAACACCGACCCTCCGAAAGAGCACTCCACCCAGGCCAGCCCCCTGCCCTATCCCTGCAATCCCACCTAACCCGCACATCTTTGGACTGTGGGAAGATACCGGAGCAGCCGGAGGAAACCCATGCAGACACGGGGAGAAAGTTCAAACTCCACACAGGCAGTCGCCCAAGGCTGGAATTGAACCCGGGTCCCTGCCAACCACTGTACCACCATGCTGCCCGTATGGAATGGCAGATCCATGGGATCTATTGCATCGACCTGAGGTGGAGATCGGACCTTGGTTTAATGTTTCATCCAAATGATAGCGCCTCTGGCAGTGCGATGCTTCCTCGGTACTTCACCCTTCTCGATTATGTGCTCTGACCTCTGTGGTGGGACATGTACGCACAGGCCTCTGATGCAGGCGAGGGTGCTCCCATTAGCAAGGCTGCCATTATATATGGACACCTCTGATATTGAGATGCGGCTGTGGTTGGGTGGGCCAGCATTTATTGCCCATCCCGAATGTCCCTTGAACTGAGTGGCTTGCGAGGCCATTTCAGAGGGCAGTTGAGAGTCAGCCATGTTGCTGTGGATCTGGCGCGTAAACCAGACTGGGTAAGGATGGTAGATTTCCAATACTTTCATTATTGAATTCAAATTTCACTATCAGCTGTCATTACCCTGGGCCTCTGGATTATTAGTCGAGTGACAATACAGCTGTTCTTCTCTTCCCCCCACCTCTCTCCTTTATTGCAAATGTTGGCGGGCGTATTAAAATGGCAAGTGCATTTTGCAGAAATTCCAATTTACCAATAAAATTTGAAGAGCTTAGTTTGTTGGAAATGTAATCCTAATTGCGGACGCAACGCAAGAGGCCAGACCTGTGGGTAATCTCGCAAAGAAGCGGTGTGTCTCTCCTTTCGCCATTGACTAGCTTTCTATTACAGTGCAGTGGAGTTTTCCAGATGGGCTCTCTGCTGGGATTGTGGTGTTTAATTGCGAGCTGGCTCCATCGCGTCTGGGCAATCAGTGTTCGAGCCGCATTGTTTGTGCCAGGATTGCTGTCTCAGCCATTTTGAGCTTGTTCGTGTGTCTGGGTTGGCAGTCCCTTGGCTGAGGAAGTCTCGTTTGCAGCTGGCAGTTTTCTGCCTGAGCACAGTTGTGAAAAGTGTATTGGTGCATCAATAGCCTACAGGCAGAATATGTCATACTCGCAGCGTTCTACCCATTCTGCTTTGTAGTGAGCTACTGGTATTGGTTGACTGGGTTAGGGTGTGTCCTTTTTGCTGCAGCTTTGTTAATTTGGTAACATTCTCCTCTACCTACGTCCTGGTCTCTGGAATTCTTCCCCCCGCCCCCCCCCCCCAACACACGCACCTCATCTGATTCTCCATAAAACCTACCCTCTAACCAAGCTTTTAGCCATTGGACCTGAATCAAAGTTTGATAATGATCTTGGGTATTTTACTACATTGCAGTTGCTAATACACGTTGTCTGAAGGTTCTGGATTAAAGCTCCACACAGCACTTCACGTTTGGCACTGATGCTTCAGTGTAGATTGTAAGGTACATAGAACAGTACAGCACAGAACAGGTCCTTCAGCCCTCGATGTTGTGCCGAGCTTACATTGTCGAAGTATATTTCAGACAAGGCGCAATCTCGATATGAACGGTCCTTTGCCGCTATTTGAAGAGCAGGGAAAAGATTCCCAAATGGCACGGTAGCACAGTGGTTAGCACTGTTGCTTCGCAGCGCCAAAGACCCCAGTTCGATTCCCGGCTTGGGTCACTGTCTGTGCGGAGTCTGCACGGTCTCCCCGTGTCCGCGTGGGCTTCCTCCGGGTGCTCCGGTTTCCTCCCACAAGTCCCGAAAGACGTGCTTGTTAGGTGAATTGGACATTCTGAATTCTCTCTGTGTGTACCCGAACAGGGTGGCGACTAGGGGATTCTCACAGGAACAGCCAATGTAAGCCTACCTGTGATAGTAATAAAGATTATTATTACCATTCCTCAACCAGTTTAATTGATCACTTATCTCATTTCTTTCTGTGGGATTGTGCTGTGTGCAAATTGGTTGCTACATTTCACAGCATTACAACAGAGACTCCATTTCCATTCCTCTTAACTGCTTTGCATCGTCTCTTGGTTCTAAAAGTAGGTAAAACCTGAAAAGAAATTTGTTTGGCATTTGCATCAGTGCCCAAAAGCTATCCTGCACTGGGAACAATGGAAAATGTTCCTGCTTTCAGTGGTAGTTAAAGCAAAGAGGGACTTGAGGGTAGAAAATGGCAGGTGTATTTTTAGAACCATTGAATACCTACAGTGCAGGAGGACATTCGGCCCATCGAGGGCCCTGCCAAGGACCCTCTCCATATCCCCATAACTCCACCTAACCTTCACACCTGGGGCTGGTTTAGCACACTGGGCTAAATCGCTGGCTTTGAAAGCAGGCCAGCAGCACGGTTCAATTCCCGTATCAGCCTCCCCGAACAGGTGCCGGAATGTGGCGACTAGGGGCTTTTCACAGTAACTTCATTTGAAGCCTACTTGTGGCAATAAGCGATTTTCATTTCATGTTCACTTTTGGGCTGTGGGAGGAATCCGGAGCACCCGGAGGAAACCCACTCAGACACGGGGAGAAAGTGCAAAGTCCACACACAGTCACTCAAGGTCGGAATTGAACCCGGGACCCTGGAGTGTTGAGGCAGCGGTGCTAACCACTGTGCTGCCGTGCCTTGTAACACTTTGCCTCCTCGGCTGGGCCAGCATTTATTGCCCTTCACTAATTGTCCTCAAGAAGGTTCTCACCTTCTTGAACCGCTGGACTACCTGTGGGGTAAGGAGGGAGTTCCAGGCAGAAATGCAAGTTCTGTTCTTTTTCTTTTCCCCTCCCCAGTTTTCACTGCCCCTGCCCACCCCGATCCTCTCCATTTCCTTTCTCCCTTATACACGGAAACCAGCCACTCAACACTGCTGGCCTATACTAGTGTGTGTGAGCGGCTCAGGGGCCTGCTTCCCAACCTCATTGGCCCACGTCTATCTGCTGTCTAACCCTTCTTCCCCGTGCCTAACCGTTTTTCTAACTGTCTCACTCCAGCAGATATGACTGAATAGGAATCTGGCTTCGAAAACATAAATATTTTTTCACCATCCCTTTGCTAAGAGCACAAGGCACTGTCCCATCTGTAGCCTAACTGAGTTGAGCTCCATCAGCACAGACCATGGGACCACATCTGGTCTGCGTTGGCTGAGAGAATGTGTTTGCTACACTGGAACCAGGTGCAATTTGTGCCTTGAATGGGGTACATTAGTCTAGATTGGTGTGTATCTGTGAAGTTATATTATTTGAGAAATTCCTAATGAACATAGAGGATTCTTCAGTCAGTTACATTTTGCTTACAAAGTAAGGGCGGTACGGTCGGCACTGGGGTGATGGCTGCCGTTGTGATGAGGATCTCGCTCTGTGGTGTAGGTGCTGGGTGTTCACTTTGAACTGCAAAGTATTCTCAAGGGAATGTTGGGAGCACGGGAGAGAATCCTGGTGTTTTATAGTGTTGTTATCCTGCACTTCATCAGTCATCCTGGACTTTATTCCCTCGTGATTATCCTGTTGATTACATGTTGTTTCTTTTCTCCTGACGAGGGTGTGTGATGTTTGAACACGACGCCGAGGGTCGTTTGTTATCCTGTTTTAGCAAGAAGCATATTGAATCGTTAATGATATGTGGTTGTGCACAGTCTTATTGTTCTCTTTTTTTTTGTGCTGTAATCCTTGCATTTATCAGAAGGGAGTGCATTTTGGATACACTTTATCTCAGTTATAGAGATGATGAGTGTAGCCAAGTCGGGGATGATGGGTGGATTGGTGTGGTGGTGGGTGATGGGGTTAGATTAGTTGTCACTTCGATTGAGGATGGTCCCCGGTGAGGGCGCGTGGGGCCTCCGGCGAGAGCGGGCGGGCGGTGCCCCCGGTGAGAGGGCGCGGTGACCCCGGCGAGGGCCAATCGTACTGGGCTTTTATTTAGCCTTTATTTGTCGCTTTGAGTTTTGAGAATCCACGGTCATCTCCTTCGACGGCCCAGGCAGCTCATGTATCCGGGAGAGGACTGGGTTCCGCCTGAGTCTTTCCTTTTTGTGGTTGGTGTTTGTGGAGCTATTGGGTTGGGAGGAAATGCGTGGTGGTACATGCCTGGGTGTGGTTGGTTAATCCTTGCTCAACTTGTTGAAATGTGAGTGTGTGTGCTATGCCTCCTGAGTTGTTTGAGCCCTTCCGTTTGGGGGTAGGCTTGATGGGGAAGTTAGGAGCCCTCCTCCAATCGGTCTTGTATAATGGCTTTCCAAGTGCCCCCTTGTTGTGGCTGGGTCATCCGGGGGAGGCAGTGTGTTGTTTCAGAGGCAGTGCTGCTCTGTCCCTTTTGTACCCATGTCTGTGCTGAACTGTACCATTGTGGTGTTGTTGTGTTACTTGTTAAAATGAAAAACTTCAACAAAAAAAAAAAAAAAATTTTTAAAAGGGTCGTGGGGATAGAAAAAAACCCTGAAGTGTCTGATCAGTCATGATTGCATGGTGGAGCAAACTTAATGGGCCGAATGGTCTACTCCTGTTCCAATCAGCTCAGTAAGCTTGAAGGAAAGAATGCTCCCCTGGGTCTCTGCATTGACCCTTCCCCACTCCCTCTAACTTGCAGAATAACATGGGAGAATTAAAAATTGTTCTGCACTTTAAAAAAAAATTTAAAAAAATAACAAGTTGAACATCATTCAAGAAGGAACATAAATTTGTATTGTGGAAAATATACTAAAAGGACCCAAACTGCCTTAAATATTAGGTGCAGACTCTCTATCTGTTTCAGGCCTTGCTTGCTGTTGCTTGAAGCCAAATGTAAATGCTGTTCATCCCAATCATGATGTGGAGATGCCGGCGTTGGACTGGGGTGAGCACATTAAGAAGTCTTACAACACCAGGTTAAAGTCCAACATGTTTGTTTCAAACACTAGCTTTCGGAGCGCAGCTCCTTCCTCAGGTCAAGGAGCAGTGCTCCGAAAGCTAGTGTTTGAAACAAACATGTTGGACTTTAACCTGGTGTTGTAAGACTTCACCCCAATCAGTTATTGCCTTGTGACATCTTGCTCCCTTTCCGCTGGGCATTCAGCAATAAAATGCACGGCCGTCTCTGGCCTCTTAAGGGCCACCTGGGGAGCTGCATTAATATTTTATCCCAACCCAGAAGCAATTATATCAGCACTGCTTTCAAACTCCAAGTGTAACTTGTCGAGCCAGTGTCAGCATCGTATCTAGGTTTAAATTTGAACAGCGGTGAAATATGTCCTGGTTCAGTTGTTGTGAATGTCACAAAGCTGAATTTGGTTTCGGTTAACCTGTTTGGTGTCTGGTCGCGAAGAAGCGTTTATCGTGATATCGGGTGTCGCTAAACACCCTGCAGCTGATGAAGTACTTTGGAAGTGTAACGTCACCGTTTTAATACAGGAAATGTGGCGGAAAATCTGCGCACAGCCAGATCTCTCTGATCAATGTGACAAATAACCAACCAGGTGAAAATAATCTTTATTGTCACAAGTAGGCTTACATTAACACTGCAGTGAAGTTACCGTGAAAATCCCCCAGTCGCCACATTCTGGCGCATGTTCGGGTACACAGTGGGAGAATTCAGAATGTCCAATTCACCTAACAAGCACGTCTTTCGGGACTTGTGGGAGGAAACCGGAGCACCCGGAGGAAACCCACGCAGACACGGGGAGGACGTGCCGACCCGACATAGTGATCAAGGGAGAAATATTGGGCATGGCACTGGGGAGAACTCTCCTGAATTCTTTGAAATAATACCACGGGATCTTTTGCATCTACCGACACATCAATTTGGAAATGTGCTCAAGTCCCTGGAGTAGGAACTTGAACCCTACAATCGTTTTTGACTCTTGTTTAATTCTTCCCTTTGCTCAGACCCAGTTATTTCAACAGTGTAATTATATTTACCTTCCACAATTTATAATTCCCATTTTGAAAAGAAATCTGTTAGATCTTCAAGTCAGAGTTTAAAAATAAGTTCCTGGGAATAGAATAAGAACCAGTCTCATTAGGAGTGAAGTAATCTCAAAAGCACACGCCCGCCCCCACGACATTTTTGCTTTTATTTCCAAAAAATGAATTCAGTAGTGTGGTAACTTGACCACCAAAAGTTAGTCGAAACACGTTAACCTTTTCATATATAGAAGTAACGATGTTTAAAATCCGGTATGAACTCAAGAAACGGGAGCAGCGAGTTAAACATCAAAACAACAGTGAAATACAGATATACACAGGTAACAACAACAACTAATGATGTCGCAGCACTTACTGGTGACATCACTGGATTTAAATAAGAAGATGCATAATAATAACACTTCCATGACGAGTAAGTTTGCCTTTCAGCAGCAGTTATTGTGCCCATAATGCATTGATCGTTAAAATTTATGAAATATTTGTTCAATCCTTTTTTTAAAAAAAACATTTTTAAAAAATTAATTTTAAATTTAGTGTATCCAATTCATTTTTCCAATTAAGGGGCAATTTAGCGTGGCCAATCCACCTACGCTGCACATTTTTGGGTTGTGGGGGCGAAACCCACGCAGACACGGGGAGAATGTGCAAACTCCACACGGGCAGTGACCCAGAGCCGGGATCGAACCTGGGACCTTGGCGCCGTGAGGCAGCAGTGCTAACCCACTGCGCCACCGTGCTGCCCTGTATTTGTTCAATCCTAATTGTATTTCCGGTTGGAATTATCTCGAATGTGGTGTGGAATTGGTCCTCAAGTTGGGGAAGAACCCTTGCGTGCGTGTGAACATGGAACATTACAGCGCAGTACAGGCCCTTCGGCCCTCGATGTTGTCGTGTGTGTGCGTGCGTGCGCGGGGCAATTACACTAGGGCTCTAGTTGCCAAACGCCGACCACTTGGAAATAAAAGCAAAAATGTCGTGGGGAAGGGTGTGCGCTTGTGAGATTACTTCACTCTTAATGAGACTGGTTCTTGTTTAAGCAAACTGCTTTAAATTCTAGCAGACAAAGGGCTGATTATCAACCAGTGGCAAACACGCTGTCCTTCACAGTGTTTACTCGCAGATCCTTGTCATAAGGAGCTCACTGTCCCTATTGATGTTGTGCAAGTTCTCAATTACTATGCACATTATTTATTTTGTTACAACACCCTGGGCCAATGCGCAGTCAATTCCAGCCCCACTTATCCCAGAGTCGCAACACGGGTGAGGGGCAATTTAGTGTGGCCGATCCACCAACCCTGCATCTTTTTGGGTTGTGGGGGTGAGACCCACATAGACACGGGGAGAATGTGCAAACTCCACACGGACAGTGACCCAGAGTTGGGATCGAACCTGGGTCCTCAGTGCCATGAGGCAGCAGTGCTAACCACTGCGCCACCGTGCCGTCCTGCACTAATAACGGTAATCAAATAGGCAACAAATACAACTGGTTAACAACTAACTAATCTCTACTCAGCCACCCTCCCCTTAACTGTGTGTGTGTGTGTGTGTGTGTGTGTGTGTGTGTGTGTGTGTGTGTGTGTGTGTGTGTGTGAACGAGAGAGCTACAGAGCGGCTTCCGCCCTGTGGGTTCTCTCGGCAAAGCCCCACCTGACAGGAAGCCAGGCAGAATACTGTCCCTGGCCAATCCGCCAGCCAACCAATCGAAACAAACCCTTGCAATCCCATAAAGTTTGGGTTCTTCTGCCCAAAATACCAAACTTTATAACACCCGTGTATTATTTTGACACCTTGAGCTCCTTCCTTTCCTCAGCTCTACCTAAAGGAATGTCCCCATTCACGATACCAAAACGGTAAAGATAAAATAAAAGGGAAATCATCAGGAAGGGCCTGTACAATTTGGGACTCGCAGATCGGTGAGCTTCCCCCGAGTGGAGTGGGTTATACAACTGGAACATACCTGCGATTTCCTCAAGGGATGGTGATGATATGTCAGAAGGTTTTGCAGTTGGGCAGGTTGATCAAGGTTTTATAACCACAATTCCTCATTAATTGGAACCCAATCCAGGAGCGAAATATGAAATTAGACTGAAGTCCTTTGTTTTGATAGTTGGTTAGGGAGGGAGTTCCAGGATTTTGACTCGCTGACCGTGAAGGAACAGTGATATATTTCCAAGTCGAGGGCAGCACGGTGGCGCAGTGGGTTAGCCCTGTTGTCTCACGGCTCCGAGGTTCGATCCCAGCTCTGAGTCACTGTCCGTGTGGAGTTTGCACATTCTCCCTGTGTTTGCGTGGGTTTCGCCCCCTCAACCCAAAGATGTGCATGGTAGGTGGATTGGCCGTGCTAATTTGCCCCTTAATTGGAAAAGATGAATTGGCCACTATAAATTTATAATTAAAAAAAAAAAGTTTAAAAATATATATATTTCCAAGTCAGTGGCCTGGAGGGGAACTTGCAGGTGGTGGTGTTCCTGTGCATCTGCTGCCCTTGTCCTTCTAGTTGGAAGCGGTCACATGTTTGGAAGATGTTGCCTAAGGACCCTTTGAGTTCCTTGCAGGTGCTACACGCTACTGTCACTGTGCATCGGTGGTGGAAGGGGCTGCCGATTAACCGGGGCTGCCAATTAACCGGGGCTGCCTTGTCCTGGATGGTATTTGAATGTTGTCTCTGTGATAACTACCACACGCTGCCAAGGCTAGAAAAAAAAACCCTGCATTCAAGAAACATTTTCTTATCTCTTAACCTGACTACCTTGTGGTGAAGCTGCCAGTTGAGCGGTGATTTGGGGTGATCTCGTGCTATGGACCAATCAGATTATGACCAGAGACCCTTGTTTCTTCCCTGGACAGCACTCTGGCCCTGTCCACATTTTAACATCGTCCTGCTTTTCTGTTCAGGGGGTCTTCCAGATTAGAAGAAGCGTGTGAAATGTACGCCAGGGCTGCAAATATGTTTAAGATGGCCAAGAACTGGAGTGGTAAGTACAGACACCAACCATCTCACTCATTGTGTGCGTGTGGGCGCGCGCAATGTTGCCTGGCGTGTTTTCAAATTGTGCTTGTGGGTTCAATTGCAGTAATGATGAGTATTAATCACACCAGCACTCAGCTGCTTGTACCAGAAGCAGGATACAGGCACAGATCAAATTTACATGGCAATGGATACCGTTTCCGGGACGAGATTTTAATGGTGTGAAAATGGCAAAATTGGTTAAATTGCACAATGTTCTGTGCCAGCCATGCCCCCCCCCCCCGGGAGGGAACTGGTGAGGTGGCAAACACCCTGTTATGGTATTCGACCATCTTGACACGGGAGCAGGCATGAAACTCAGGGAGGAGGGGGGGGGGGGGGGGTCTTCCTCAGTGACCATTTACATCTTGGCTCTGAGAACGATGGCTTTGCTGAACTCTAAGCTGGGAGCTCACTTGCTGGTAGCCCCCAACACAGTTTGGTGGTTCTGACTGACCATTTAGCAGGCAGCGGGCCCGAGACCCTTTAGGAAGCCTCTGGGTTCACCTGAGGAGAGCGAGCGCTGACTAACAAATGGAGACATGAGGCAGGCAACACTCGTGGTACCACGGTAGTTACGTGTTGGACACTGCATCGAACAGACAGCCAGGATTTGAGAATAACACTGCTCTAATCCGAATGGAGAACAATCTCTGACAATTGTGTAAATGTTACCATGTCTTGTCACAGCCATTTTCTTTAGAAAAAGATAGCTTGTCCAGTTGAGCTGCTCCAGGGGGAATTGGATGGTTCTCTGAAAACGGGGAGTGTGCAGTGCCTCTGGGAGGTGGCGGGGAAGTGGCATGAGGAGAATTGCTCCTTCAGAGAGCCAGCACAGAGACAACCAGCCGAATGGCCTCTTCCTGTGCTGTAACCACTCTGCGGTTCCATGGTGGTTACTGCCATTTTAATTGGGCACAGATGAAGTTGCTTGGCCAATACCGTTTAAGGAGCCTTCTCCTGGGGATTTTGGCAGAGTCAGTCTAACTTCAGGTATAGGGGCCTTTTTCTTTTGCAATATGAACAGCAATGTCAACAGTGATGTTGCAACCTCCCATGGGATTTGGCCAACTGCTCCTATATTTGCATTATCCATGCGTTATATTTATCAAAGAGTACATGCAATCCTGTTTAAGCTCTTTGAACGCGGAGCAGTTTGTGCGTCCACCGTATCGGCCGTGTTTTCCACAGCCAGCGGCCAGCGTGCTTTGGTGTAACCCACTGCTGATGTGTGTGCATTTTTCTTTAGCCGCAGGCAATGCTTTCTGTGAGGCTGCGAAGCTCCACCTCCACTTGCAAAGTAAACACGATGCCGCAACAAACTTTGTCGATGCAGGAAATGCCTTCAAGAAAGCTGATCCCCAAGGTAACATCTTGGTCCTTGTCACACAAATGAATTACCGACGTATTCTTGTTTGCAAAAGAGTGCGAAAATGCAAATCAAATTTAATTCTAAATCCTCGCATCACTTAAAATTGCCATTTTAACTTTCATATTTTAGATTTAATTTCATACCATTGTTACTTCCAGTGCATGAAATGTAGTGTGCAATTTATGTTCCTGACACTGTTGTAGCACAGTGGGTAGCACTATTACTTCACAGCGCCAGAGTCCCAGGTTCGATTCCCAGCTGGGTCACTGTCTGAGCGGAGTCTGTACCTTCTCCCCGTGTCTGTGTGGGTTTCCTCCCACAAGACCCGAAAGACGTGCTTGTTAGGTGAATTGGACATTGTGAATTCTCCCTCTGTGTACCCGAACAGGCGCTGGAATGTGGCGACTCGGGGCTTTTCACAGTAACTTCATTGCAGTGTTGATATAAGCCTACTTGTGACAATAAAGATTATGAATTATTATTGTATTTTGGCTTTTGTATAAAGGCAGTAATTATTCACAATTGCAAGACGCTGTTTATTCTGAGCATCAGAGGCAACAGATTTGGGGTGGCTAAATTGACCATCGCAGCTAACTAACCACCATTGGCTTCTTGTATCGAGGCAGACCAAATAGGGAATGACTAATCTCCTGGCTTGGAGCCTCAATCAGAGTTTTAAACTTATGTTAATATACTGGCACAACAGCAAAATGTCTCCCTCCTTGATTGAAATGTTGGGAGGCTGGAGGAGTAGCTGAGCCTGGGAGCTGTGTAAGCAGAACAGCGGTAAGAGGAGAGACTGGGTAGCACGGTGGTTAGCACAGTTGCTTCACAACTCTTAAGGTCTCGGGTTCAATTCCCAGCTTGGGTCACTGTCTGTGCGGAGTCTGCACGTTCTCCCCGTGTCTGCGTGGGTTTCCTCCGGGTGCTCTGGTTTCCTCCCACAGTCCAAAGATGTGCAGGTTAGGTGGATTGGCCATGATAAATTGCCCCTTAGTGTCCATAAATGTTAGTTAGGGTGCTGGGTTACAGGGATAGGGTGGAGGTGTGGGCTTAAATGGGGTGTGCTTCCAAGCGGGTATAATACAACAGGGAAAAAGATGGAAAAGGGTACAATATTTCTTTGAAATTATCAATGAGCTAATGTTTAAGTGGTAATGTTTGTGGTTTTTCTTTTTTTTTCCAGAGGCCATTAATTGTTTAAACAGGGCTATCGAGATTTATACAGATATGGTAAGATGCTGATTCAAATATTTGTAATGTTGAAAGTCAGCTGCATAGCCTCCGAATCAGAAAGTTGCAGGTTCAAGCCCCACTCCAGACTTCGACCACAAAATTGACTAACCGTCCTGTGTATTGCTGAACGAGGGCCGTGTTGCCATTTTAGATGGGATGTTATAACCGAGGTTTGGTCTGAAGAGATGTGAATGATTCCCCACAACATTATTCAGAGTGCTGACCAAAATTCTTCCTTCCATCAGCACCAGAATTTTCTGCGGGATTCTACTGTTTGACGGTGAGGTTGTGCACTGGTGCACCAAACCCCTATGCTTTGCTACTATCTGTCGATGAGATCTACTCATTCTTGAAGGAGACAAGAGGGGACCAAAAGGATTTGTCTCCCACAACAGTGCCAGGGGGAGCTTGTGGCCATCCATGCTGTAATCGGATTATTCCTTATTTGTTTAAAATAGACAGGAAACAAAATATATTACTCCTAAAGCCATTGGTTTTAGGATTAGTTATTTTTAGCTGTTAATTGAAGAGACCTGTCCAACAAACAGAACATGCTGCAACCCAAGACGAATCGTAATTCACCAATAGGAAGGCATGTTATTTTAAAATCTTCCCCCCTCTTGTCGAAATGCACACTCCTTTCTCCATTTGTTATGCAGCTGGGACTGTCGATGAGGGTTTTGCAGAATATCAAAGCCGGTTTTAATTATTCCAACCGGTTTAGTAAGCACAGTACGAACCAAACGAAACACATCTCGGAACATTGTCCCCGTTGCTAGTCTAGGACTGACCATTTTGCATCTTCGTTTCGTTGTCGCGATCAGTCTTCTGAAGTGCCGGTTTGTGACGCCAATTTGTTTTTGTGCTCAGGGCCGGTTTACGATTGCAGCGAAGCACCACATATCGATAGCGGAGATCTACGAGAGCGAGTTGGTGGATATCGAGAAAGTCGGTATCTGAGCTGCCCTTGCGTTTCCTGTTGAATTTGTGCAAAAATTTAGTTTTGTGCTGGCCTTTTAAAAGTGTTAAACTGGGTTGCTATATGCCGCTAACCCTTGTCCCTTTTATTTACTCTTTTTATCGCTTGAGGACCAAGGGCTTCTGGGTGATTGCTTCTGAAATCGACCAGGAAAATTTAGTCATAGGTGTTTACATCATGGCATGCCGCCCAGTTTCTATCACTAAGCTAGTCCCACTTGCCTGCATTTGGCCCATATCCCTCTATTCCCACCCTGCCCATGTAACTGTCTAACTACTTTTTAAAAGACAAAATCATAAGGGCAGCACGGTAGCACAGTGGTTAGCACAATTGCTTCACAGCTCCAGGGTCCCAGGTTCGATTCCAGCTTGGGTAACTGTGCGGAGTCTGCACGTTCTCCCCGTGTGTGCGTGGGAAACCCGGGTGCTCCGGTTTCTTCCCACAGTCCAAAGATGTGCAGGTTAGGTGGATTGGCCATGATAAATTGCCCTTAGCGTCCAAAATTGCCCTTCGTGTTGGGTGGGGTTACTGGGTTACGGGGAGAGGGTGGAGGTGTTGCCCTCGGGTAGGGTGCTCTTTCTAAGAGCCGGTGCAGACTCGATGGGCCGAGTGGCCTCCTTCTGCACTGTAAATTTTATGATACCCGCCTCTACCACTGTCTCTGGCAGCCCATTCCAGGTGCTCGCCATCCGCTGGTCTCTTTTGTATCTCTCCCCTCTCACCTTAAAACTATGCCCTCTAGTTCTAGACTCCTCTACCCTTGGGAAAAGATGTCGACTATCTACCTTATCTATGCTCCTCATTATTTTACAGACCTCTATAAGATCACCCCTAAGCTCCAGGGGTAAAAGTCCCAGCCTATCCAGCTTCTCCTTATAACTCAGAACGTCAAGTCCTGGTAGCATCCTCGTAAATTTCTTGGTCTCTGTTATCTGGGTACCATATTGTATGAAAACTTTGAGGAAATAATTCTCTCCTCGTCCTGGAGGATTGGTATGTTCTTCCATGGGTGCTGATCACAACACCAGCTTGGATTTATATAGTGCCTTGAGAAGAATTATAAAACAAAATTTAACCGAGCTACAAAAAGATTATTACGGCAGCCAATCAAGTCATCCAGATAGATTTTTAAAGAAGCGGGGTTTAAGGAGCGAATTCCAGAGCTTGGGGAACTGAAGGAACCCATCCCAAGATGAAGCCATTAAAATCGGCAATGCACAAGAGGCCAGAATTGGAGAAACATAAATATCCTGGAAGATTGTGGGGCTGGGGGACTTTGAACCGGGGGGAGGGGGGGCACGGTTAAGTTGCGAACAAATCACTGACCACAGGGGCGGCATGGCAGTGCAGTGGTTAGCACTACTCCTTCATAGCGCCTTGGTCCCAGGTTCGATTACTGGCTTGTCTGTGCGGAGTCTGCACGTTCTCCCCGTGTCTGCGTGGGTTTCCTCTGGATGCTCCGGTTTCCTCCCACACAAGTACTGAAAGACGTAGGGCGGCGTGTGGCGCAGTGGTTAGCACTGGGACTGCGGCACTGAGGACCTGGGTTCGAATCCCGGCCCTGTGTCACTGTCCATGAGGAGTTAGCACATTCTCCCCATGTCTTCCTGGGTCTCACCCCCACAACGTAAAGATGTGCAGAGTAGGTGGATTGGCCGCGTGAAATTTCCCCTTAATTGGGGGGAAAAAATAATTGGGTACTTCAAATTTAAAAACAAATCGCTGACCACTTCGGCTTCCAATTGATGAAGCATCACATGGAATTGACATTGTGTCAGTGGGCTGTTCGCCTGCAGTAGGCTGCACAGTCCATTCCTGCACTTGCCCAAAACCCGTGGTTCTTTTGAAAAATGTGTTAATATTATTGAAAGATTAAAAAAATTGGAGCTATTGCTCAATCGGTTTCAGAAATGTGCGTCTTTTAATGGCAGAATCTCATTCTGTTCTGTTTGGCCTGTGACACGAGACTGCTGTTCTTATTCATTTGGCAAATACGGTTTTTCACTGAAGCGGCCTCACAGCTTCCCTTCCTCTTTTTCAGGCAATTGCACATTATGAACAGGCAGCTGATTACTACAGAGGTGAAGAGTCCAACAGGTTAGCAAAGCTTTGATTGCCACTGAAAGGACCTTCCATCTGGAAGGACAAGGGCAGTTGACATATGGAAACACCCTCACCTGGACGTTCCCCTCCGAGTCATTCAAAATCCTGACTTGGGCGGTACAGTTCCTTCACAGCGTCAGGGACCCGGGTTTGATTCCTGGCTTGGGTCACTGTCTGCGCGGAGTCTGCACGTTCTCCCCGTGTCTGCGCGGGTTTCCTCCGGGTGCTCCGGTTTCCTCCCACAAGTCCCGAAAGACGTGCTTGTTAGGTGAATTGGACATTCTGAATTCTCCCTCCGTGTACCCGAACAGGCGCTGGAATGTGGCGACTAGGGGCTTTTCACAGTAACTTCATTGCAGTGTTAATGTAAGCCGACTTGTGACACTAATAAAGATTATTATTATCAGCTGTTCCTTCACTGTCGCTGGGTCAAAATCCTGGAACTCCCTCCCTAACAGCACTGTGGGTGTACCTACACTACACGGACTGTGGCGGTTGAAGAAGGCAGCTCACCCACCACCTTCTCGAGATAATTGGGATTGAGAAACAAATGCTGGGCCCAGCCCAGCGACGCCCACATCCCGTAAAAATTAATTTTAAAACGTATTATTCTTTTTGAAGATGGGACGATGGACGGCATGTGGCGCAGTGGTTAGCACTGGGACTGCGGCGCTGAGGAACCGGGTTCAAACCCCGGGCCTGGGTCACTGTCCATGTGGAGTTTGCACATTCTCCCAGTGTCTGAGTGGGTCTCACCCCCACAACCCAAAGATGTGCAGGATAGGTAGATTGGCCACATTAAATTGCCCCTTAATTGGAAAAAAAAATAATTGGGTAATCTAAATTTATTTTAAATATATATATATATATATATATATATATATATATATATATTATTTTTTTTTCCCGGTTTTGTCCAGTTGCTGCATTTGGAATAATGAAGCATCTTGCCAGTAGTATAGAGTTGTGCAAAATATATTAGCTCAACATCTCCTTGCCTCACAAATTTGTACATTCAGCATTTTCAGTGTTAAACGTGGACACAGAGTGACCAAAGATTAGAAACACAGTGAAGCATGCACATATACAAGATTTTTTAACAATCCAACGCTTGCCTTTTATTTAAATTTGTGCAGAGGTCATGCAGGATAGTTCTGAATATATTTAGCCTGTCGATGCTTTTTGTTCTCTCTGCAGTTCTGCAAATAAGTGCTTGCTGAAAGTTGCTACGTATGCTGCACAGCTTGAACAGTATCCCAAAGCTGTAGAGATATATGAGCAGGTTAGTGAATGTTTTCACCCAGGGGATATTTGTGTCCCTGAGCTTCTTATGATCAAAATGAATGGCGGAGCAGGCTTGAAGGGCCGAATGGCTTCCTTCTCCTCCCAGCTTGCATGTTTCTAATGAGGGAGGGCAGGACTGCACAGTTTTTAATTCTAGTTGGAGCTCCCCTGATTAGTTGATGGGTAAATGCTTTCTTTGGCATCGTACAGGGTAGCGAAGGTCCCAAGTTAGATTCCCCCTTTTAGCTGATAGAATCTGCCCCCCCCCCCCCCCGTGTCAGTTCCTGGGTTCCGTTTGATCATGGTTGGTCTCTAATATCTTAATTCCTTTAACCGATCTTCCCATGGACCGTGATTTTCCCCTTACCTAACCAAGATCTATCAATCTCTGGTTTGAGAATTTCAATTGACCCTTCATCTCCCCAGACCAGCTTTAACCTCCTTCTCGAGGAAATCATTCCCAAATTCTACTCCCCTTTACGTGAAGTGGTGCCTCCTGCCATCCACCCCGGCTCGAAATGGTCAAGCCGGGTCTGGACTCCCACGGAATTGATACAGTGCAGAAGGAGGCCATTCGGCACACTGTGTCTGCAACAACTCTCCGGTTTAGTTATTTTCCCCTGCCTTTCCGCGCGCGCGCGTGTGTGTGTGTGTGTTCGCACCACCACCTGCACCCAAAAGCTTTTCCGAATCAGTTTAAATCCTCCCTCCCTTCTGTTTATCTAGCTTCTCTTAAATGCATCTGTACAGTTGCACCACTCCTATGGCAGTGAGTTCCAATTTCTCTCGCCGCTCCCTGGCTGAGGAACCATTTCCCCATTTTGTTCTAAAGTTGCTCACCACCTTCAACCTCTTGCGTTCTATCTTTATTGGTCAAATGGGGAAAGGTTTGCCGCCTTTGTGCCCCGGCCCTTTTTTAAAAAAAATTTCTCAATCTTGTCGCATTTAACTTGATTCTTGCTGTGAATTTAAGCTTTTGTACACCACAGGTAGGCACTACAGCCATGGACAGCCCCCTCCTGAAATACAGTGCTAAAGAATACTTCTTCAAAGCTGCCCTCTGCCACTTCTGTGTCGATATGTTAAACGCCAAGGTAGGTCGGTGCCGGAGAACCAGTCGATGTGATTGCTACTTTGCCCCTAGCTGCTTTTTAGAAACTGGTGTGGTTTATTGGTAATGGTTTTGGAGGTGATTTAAAGGCGCTGGTTGTGGGAAATGTTGCCCGTGAGAATTTGGAATGAGGTTGAAGCAACGGGCATTGTCTATAAAAGCTTTACTCCACCTCCTGTGCTCCAGGGAAGAGAGAGAACTTTAGAGCATTTTTTTTTTATTGAAAGAAAAATCCATGACGGTAGATTTTTATACAGTGGTGTGAGAGCCGATGGTGCACTCCCGTGTGTTTTAATACATAATCTTTATTGTCAGAAGTAGACTTACATTAACACTGCAATGAAGTTACTGTGAAAAGCCGCTAGTCACCACATTCCGGCGCCTGTTCGGGTACACCGAGGGAGAATTCAGAATGTCCAATTCACCTAACAAGCACGTCTTTCAGTACTTGTGGGAGGAAACCAGAGCACCCGGAAGAAACCCACGGGGATACTCCGCACAGATAGTGACCCAAACCGGGAATCGAGCCTGGGACCTTGGCGCTGTGAAGCAGCAGTTCGAACCACTGCTACCATACCGCCCATAAAAGGAGAATGTTTGTAGTGGGATGTGAACCCACGCCCCTTGAAAGGGACCAGAAATCACCAGGCTTAAACGAGGCAAGGAGACACACTCCTTGAGTCTGGTGCCTTAGACCACTCGGCCATCCTGACAGATTTGCAGAAAACTTGGAGCAAACTGACCAAACGGCCCTGGCTTAGGCAGCACGGTAGCATTGTGGATAGCACAATTGCTTCACAGCTCCAGGTTCGATTCCCGGCTTGGGTCACTGTCTGTACGGAGTCTGCACTTTCTCCCCGTGTGTACGTGGGTTTCCTCCGGGTGCTCCGGTTTCCTCCCACAGTCCAAAGATGTGCAGGTTAGGTGGATTGGCCGTGCTAAATTGCCCTTAGCGTCCAAAATTGCCCTGAGTGTTGGATGGGGTTACTGGGTTACGGGGATAAGGTGGAGCTGTGGACCTGAGTAGGGTGCTCTTTCCAAGAGCTGGTGCAGACTTGATGGGCCGAATAGCCTCCTTCTGCACTGTAAATCCTATGATAACTGCAATTAATATCGCTTTCCTCAAGAGTTACGGCTGTCGATTGAGAGGACAAGCGGCAGAAATTCCAGGCAGATGCCTTGTGTCAGCATCCACAGCCCAGTCCTTTTGAGACTGAAGAGGGCTCTGTCCATGGGCGAGCTCCAGGACTGGGCGGGTTTGTCAATCTGAGTTTTATGTTTGCCGAGATGTGAAGCTGGCAAAATCCTGGCCCTCAGCTGGTGTGAGGAAGATAATAGGCCTGTGGAATAACCTATCGTGCCTCTTCTGTCCTTTATCCGTTTGCTGCCATTTTTTGATTTTTGCATCCAAGTGTATCCCACTGCGTTTCAATTATCCCACAGTTGGCCGTTACGAAATACGAGGAAATGTTCCCAGCCTTCTCGGATTCCAGGGAGTGCAAACTGGTCAAGAAGCTTCTGGACGCCTTTGAGGAGCAGAACGTTGATGGCTACACCGATGCGGTAAGAGCTCGAGATTGAGCAAATCAGATTTGTCGCCAAGTCTCGGCGACATTAGGCTGACATCGGTCATTGTCGGGGATGTTTAAAAAAAATGTTGGGAACGTTGTGCATTTCAAATTGTGCCAGGAGTTCTCGTTGGATGTAATGGTTTCTAACGCAGTATTTGGAGAGTCGAGCTTGCCTTGACTGACATGGTTGTCTGTAAGAATAACTGTTCAAAAATAATATGCAGTGGCTTGGGAGGTGTGAGACATGAGGTGCTGTCTCGCTACCTACAGTAAGCCAGAGGTGCTTATAATATTTTAAATATTTCTAATTAAGGGGCAATTTAGTGTGGCCAATCCACCTACCCTGCACATCTTTGGGTTGTGGGAGTGAGACCCACACCAACACGCTGAAAATGTGCAAACTCCCACGGACAGTGACCAGCGGCCGGGATCAAACCCGAGTCCTTGGCACCGTGAGGCAGCAGTTCTAACCACTGTGCCCCGTGCAGCCCGAACTGATTGCATTCCAACAACAGTTGGAAAACCTGTCGCATCAAACAAGATTTTGGCTGTTCTACTTTGCCCGTTAAATGCAGATTTAGATTTATTGTCACATGTACCGAAGTACAGTGGAAAGTATTGTTCTGTACAATTATCGCTCCGTACAAGAAAAACAGGACATGCACTGTTGGGTGAAGCATACAGCCAAACTTCAGTGCCGGGCCAGCTCCCTGGAGAAGTTCGATGTTGACTATTGATCAGAGATGAAGTTATAAGTATCTGCGTTTGATATAAATGATCATTAACTTGCACAGTACCATGTACAATGGTGTCAGAAGTGGGAATGGTTCTCAACAATCTGCATGAAGCGGTGTTTCCGTGACAGCCCCTATATAAATAGACTGAGGGGCATGAGGTTAATTCATATTAAGGACACCACCTTAAATGGTTTCCCCACAGATAGTTTCATCCCACGCCGCATAAATTATCCCTCCACCCCCATGGCCATGGGCTTGCTCGCACAGTGGGTGGATGAAAGACGTCTTTTTGTAACGCCTTTCACAGCCTCAGATATTCCAGAGACCTTTTTGGAGCCAATTAAATGTGGTCACCGTTATGTTGTCGAGAGAGTGTTGTAGGACGTTCACACTGGCCCGGCAAGCTCTCGGTTACCGTCGAGAAAGAGAACCTGTCTCTCACATCTCCAAACTTTGCCCCACAGACCTTAAACTGTGCCCTCTGGTGACTGACCCCTCCACCCTGGGAAAGAGTGCCTGCCCATCCGCTCTATCCATGGCCCCTCATAATCTTGTAGATCTCTATCAGGTCACCCCTCAACCTCCGTCTTTCCAACGAAAACAGTCCGAGTCTATTCAGCCTCTCCACGTAGCTTACACCCTCCAGATTAGAGAACATCCTGGTAAACCTCCTCGGCACCCTCTCCAAAGCCTCCACATCCTTCTGATAGTGTGGCGATCAGAATTGTGCGCAACATTCCAAGTGCGGCCGTACCAAGGTTCTGTACAACTGCAGCATGACTGGCCAGTTTTTATACTTGATGCCCCGTCCAATGAAGGCAAGCATTCCGTATACTTTCTTGACTACCTTGTCCACTTGTGTTGCCACGTTCAAAGGCACTGAAGCCGACTGTTTATTCCCTTTTACAGGTGAAGGAGTACGATTCCATCTCACGGCTGGACCAGTGGTTGACTACGATGCTTTTACGTATCAAGAAGACTATCCAGGGGGAAGAGAGCGACCTGCGTTAAGGAGCAACTGTGTATATATTAAAGCAAACTATCTCTGTAATCAATACCCGACGAGTGAGGGGGGGGGTCGCTTTTTGATAAAACATGCATTGCAAATCAGAAAAGCGATGGAACATTCCAGAATTGGAAGTGTTTGAACAATTTTTTGCATTTATTCAGGAAGAAAATAGTAACGCTTACAGATTGGGCTGGGGTGAGCTTTTTATTTTTAAACCAATCTGTTCACCCCCCGCCCCTGACCAACGCCCTCCCCCGCCCCCACCGATTTCCCCCTGAATCCTTCTTGCAGAACAACTGTTCATGTATGCAATTTGCCTGTTTAAATTTATGGCATTAACTTGATTTGTAATAAAACTTGTAGCTATTGAAGGTAACCCAACATCTGGCCACGAAAATAGAGAGGGAGGAAAAACACCCGCGGTGATTGCCTGATTTGCTCTGCACAGTTTTCTTTCTATCAGCGAGTTAATTAGCCGACCGCCTCCCCTGAGCGCTGACCAAGGACGGGGGTCAGCCTCGGTTGTGATGCCCGCTACAGTCGAATAGCCAGCTGGGTTTTTTTTCTCCCTCGAACATGCGTGAATCCCTGCCGGGATTGGTTAGCCCAGAAAGTAAGCGCTCAGCAGTGTGTTGTGGGGGGGGGGGGGTTTCAATGCGTGGCAGGGGGGGATAACTTGCTCGTGGTACATTAAGTTATATAACGTGTTTTAACCTGAATCTTCTCGATGCGCGCTGTTGACTATTTTTCTGGTATTTAAATGCTTTTTGGATATGCATTTTAGGGCAGCGTTTGCCTCAGGCCAGAGTAGACATGCCATCACGTATCGCATTAATTGGAGCTGTTGAGGTCTAAACAGACCAGCTCTCGGAGAACTGTAGGTTTACTGTGCACAGCAGATCTGATGGGATGACGTTTTACGTCTTACATGGGGGAAACGTGTGTGGGTATGACATTTAGCTAGTTGCAACCATTGTATAAATGCACTATATCATATAATTTTTAAATCTGAATAAATGTTACAGCCAACTATTTATTTTATTTTTTTTATTTTGCTGCAATGTTCAGTTCGTTCTACATAACAGAACTTTAGGATTTTGCATCTTACGTCCACAGAAAAGGTGATCTCCTGCTTGGCTAGATGGGCACTGTGGCTATCATCACGAGGGTGGCCTGATGGCAGTTAAGCGAATAGAACATAGTGCAGAAGGAGGCTATTCGGCCCATCGAGTATGCACCAACCCACTTAAGCCCTCACTTCCACCCTATCCCTGTAACCCAATAACCCCTCCTAACCTTTTTGGTCACTAAGGGTAATTTATCATGGCCAATCCACCTAACCTGCACATCTTTGGACTGTGGGAGGAAACCAGAGCACCCGGAGGAAACCCACGCAGACATAGGGAGAACGTGCAGACTCCGCACAGACAGTGACCCAGCAGGGAATCGAACCTGGGACCCTGACGCTGCGAAGCCACAGTGCTATCCACATGTGCTACCGTGTTGCCCAGAATGAGGCTGGGATTCTGCTCCTGTGCACCCCCGTGACTGGGAGATGTGTGTAATGGGCCAGCGCTTAGAAACTCCAAAGTGTATTATGATGTTCACCTGGCCTATACCCTTTATGTTGAATTTGGCAAGGATGAGCACTGCTGGTGTGATTCGTCAGACTTCCTAGACGCTTTTATCAAAACAAAGTTTATTATAGGAATGTAGTTAACAAAATTCTTGCTGTGGTTTATATATGTTATCAATTACAAGCTTAAAGAAAACACAACAGCTACAGTAATCTATGTGTATATAACTGTTAATGAATCCCCCCTTAGTAGCTGTTCCAATTCAATACAAAATCCAATAAACCAAAACCCCTTTGAAGGGCATGGCCCAGCACACTGTAATCTCACTTGAATGGAACTGGAGATTCTGATCCAGTTCCAACCAACAGATTCAAAACTCCTTCCGGAAAGCAACTCTAGCTTTAAAGTTACCACGGCAGTTTGCCACACCCAGTGTGGTTTCAGTTCACTGGAACAGCTTTAACATGAAAACAGGGCAACACTGCTTCTCTTCTGCAGTCCAGAACAACAAACTGAAACCCAAACACTAAACCTCCTCTGTCACCTGACAGCCCAGCTCCACCCACAAATGACATCACTGAAGCTGTGCTGCAGGTCATGTGGTAAGACTAGACATTTCTTAAAGGGACACTGCGTGACATGTGGGTGAAACTAAAACCTGTGGTGACTGATGCGCGTGCACAATCCATAGAATCCCACATTGCACAAAACATTGCTGTTTTTAAACCGTTTTGTTCCTGTGTTTGTTATCTTGCCCAGTTTGATGCTTGCGTTCTGCGGTGATGTAGAATGGCGGCCATTGTAGTACAGGAAGCTCTTGCACACAGCAAGCTTCCACCAGCATTGCAGGATACACATCAGCCAGGACATCACGGAGAAACCCCGCACCCTACTCCACTTCAGAGTAGTGCCCGCCTGAGACGGAAGACTTTAATGCCTCATCCAAAAGGTGGCATGTCAACAGTGCAACACTGCCTTGGGTACAGTCCGGGAAGAGCAAGCTAGATTTCTGTGCACGGAAGGCTATTTTGGGGGCTTTGTAGCCTGTGTCTTTAACCTAATGAGGAAGTTTATTCTTTTGGATTAAGATTAGAGACGACGTGCTGTATCTATTAAAATGTGTACAAACACCATTTGCAGGATCAGGCATAGCAAGCAAAGGTTTGCACACAAGTTAACCTAAATACCTCCGGTCTGGGATCTGTAATTAATATTCATTTCATTTCTTGCATTCCTTGTGATTGTCCATCCTGAGGTGTGTTTTTTTTTAGAAAATATTTCATTAAGGCATTTACAATTTTAAACAAAGATTCAACAAACACAAAAAAAACCACAAACACATACCCATCTCCCCCTCCCCCAAGCATAAACCCTAATTATCATGGCCCATATAACTACTGCATCTCACGGTTCTCCCTTCATTAGATTTCCTACCCTTATTTGTCACTTCCATGCCTCTCCCTTCCCCACCCTGGGGGTTGCTGACAGTCAATTTTCTTGAAGAAGTCGATGAACGGTTGCCACCTCGGAGCGAGCCCCTGTCGTGAACCCCTTAAGGCGAATTTAATTTTCTCCAACCTAAGAAACCCCGCCATGTCACTGACCCAGACACCCGACTTTGGAGGCTCCGAGTCCTTCCATCCCAACCGAATCCGTCTCCAGGCCACCAGGGAGGCATAGGCCAAAACGTCGGCCTCTCCTCCCACACACACACCACCACCCCCTCCCCATCCTGAGGTGTTTAAGGGGAAACCTCCATTTTGCAGGTGCAAACAAACTGCGTTCAAAGTTTAGCACTGCGTCACATGTCGTAGAATCTATGCTGCCGACAAATGTATGATATTTCTTAAATTGATGTGATACTTATTGCACTGACGTCTGAAATGCTCTTGAGTCCAGGTACAGAAGGCTTATGGAATGCTAGCCTTGGAGTTATAAGGCTTTTTACAACACGGAAAGCGACCGTTCGCCCCATCACCCCTGTGCCAGCCATCAAGCACCTAGAATCCATAGAATCCCTACATTCCAGAAGGAGGCCATTTAGCCCATTGGATTTGCACCGACCCTCCAAAAGAGCACCCTGTGTGGGCCCACTCCCCCGCCCTATTCCTGAAACTCCACCTGACCTGCACATCATTGGATACTAATGGGCATTTTTATCATGGCCAACCTGCACATCTTTGGAACGTTGGTGGAAATTGGAGCAACTCCAAGAAACCTGCAAATACACATACCTCCTTTTAATCCCATTTTCAAGCACTTGGCCTTGTATGCTATCAAATTTCAAGTGTTCAGGGGCAGCAGTGGTTACCACTGCTGCTTTAGGGTGCTGAGGTCCCAGGTACGATCCTGGCCCTAGGTCACTGTGTGGGTTTTGCCCCCACAACCCAAAGATATGTCGGGTAGGTGGATTGGCCACGCTAAGGGGCAGCAAGGTAGCATGGTGGTTAGCATAAATGCTTCACAGCTCCAGGGTCCCAGGTTCGATTCCCGGCTGGGTCACTGTCTGTGCGGAGTCTGCACGTCCTCCCCGTGTGTGCGTGGGTTTCCTCCGGGTGCTCCGGTTTCCTCCCACAGTCCAAAGATGTGCGGGTTAGGTGGATTGGCCATGCTAAATTGCCCGTAGTGTCCTACAAAAAGTAAGGTTAAGGGGGGGTTGTTGGGTTACGGGTATAGGGTGGATACGTGGGTTTGAGTAGGGTGATCATGGCTCGGCACAACATTGAGGGCCGAAGGGCCTGTTCTGTGCTGTACTGTTCTATGTTCTAAATTGGCCCTTAATTGGAAAAAATGAATTGGGTACTCTATTTTTAAAAATTTCAAGTGCTCATCTAAATACTACTGTCTCCTTCACTCGGGCAGTGAGTTATATCTTGAGGACTAGAATACAAGGGGGTAAAAATCAGGCTACACATATTCAAAACCTTGGTCAAACCGTGCCTGAAGCACTGAGAACTGTTCTGGGTACCTCTGTAATCTTAGGAACGATACCTTGGAGGGAGTGTGTATAGAATTACCAGACTGAGGTCTGGATTCTGAGGGTTAAATTATGTGGACGAATCACACAAACTGAAGAATTCTCTTCAATTTTAAATGTTTATGCTTATTGCCAGACCTGCTTATCAACACTTCCTGCTTCTATTTCAGAATTCCAAACTAGATGAACCAATTAATTGTTCACACTGAGCTTTATACTTGCAAAAAAAACAGGCATTGGGTGCAGCAGTTTTGAAGAAAATAAATCTTCACGTTATAAACAACCGAGCATATCCAAGCTAAAGGGTTTGCAGTATCATGGCAGCTTGGTACATGCAAATAAGGACAATTAACGCACAACCACTTAGCTGTTCTGAAGCATCAGCTGGGGAAAGTCATAATTGGTTTCTAAATGCTAATTGTTTGCTTTGATTTGCCCATTAGTGCAGCAGGTATTTACAATAAACTCACAACACTTGGAACGCAGCAATTCTATCTGGTATCCATGCCATTTAATTCCTGAACTGAATATATATGCTTTGAACTGAATTATGTATCCTTTTAAAATCTAAATTAAGTTGTCCAACTTTAAAGGCATCTTAACATCATAAGACTATGAGTCTTTTCAACTGTTAGGTTTCTTATGACAGATTTGTTAAGAATATAATTTAGGGCAGCATGTGGCACAGTGGTTAGCACTGCTGCCTCAGCTCCAAGCACCTGGGTTTGATTCTGGCCTTGGGTGACTGTGTGGAGTCTGCCCGTTCTTCCCGTGTCTCCGTCGGGTGCTCCAGTTTCCTCCCATAGTCCAAAGATGTGCAGGTTAGGTGGATTGGCCATGCTAAATTGCCCTAAGTGTCCAAAAGGTCGGGTGGGGTTACTGGATTACGGGGATGGGGTGGAGGCATGGGTTTAAGTAGGTGCTCTTTCCAAGGGCTGGTGTAGACACGATGGGACGTATGGCCTCCTTCTGCACTGTAAAATCTTATGTCTGATTCCAAGTGGGGTTTTATTTGCAGTCTAAAGGCTTGGGGCTGTTTAGCACAGGGCTAAATTGCTGCCTTTGAAAGCAGACCAGCAGCACGGTTCGAATCCCGGAACAGCCTCCCTGAACAGGCGCCGGAATGTGGCGACTAGGGATTTTTCACAGTAACTTCATTTGAAGCCTCCTCGTGACAATAAGCGATTTTCATTTCATTTCATTTCATTTGTAAATAACATGTCATCTTTGAAATGGGGGGGGGGTGGGGGTGAACACGAACAACGCCATTTTTGATGGGGGCATGTCACAGGCAAGAACGGGCGCCATCTTTGATGGGGGAATGGCACAAGCCCTAACAGGGCGCTATATTTGGTCGGGGAGTGTTCCAGAAAAAACTTGAGCGCCATCTTTGATCGGGGCGTGTCATTTTTGCTGGGGGCGTATCAGAGACAACAACGTGACGCCATCTTCGATGGGGGTGTGTCAGAGACAAGAATAGGGCGCCATCTTTGATAGGGGCGTATCAGAGACAAGAACAGGGCGCCATCTTTGCTGGGGGCATGCCAGAGACCAGAACGGCGCCATCTTCGATGGGGGTGTGTCAGAGACAATAACAGGGCGCCATCTTTGCTGGGGGCATGCCAGAGACGAGAGCGGCGCCATCTTTGATGGGGGCGTGTCATGGACAAGAACGGGACGCCATCTTTGATAGGGGCAAACAAGACCGCCGTCTGAATCCCGCCCACAGTGAGGAATAAGCAGGGCTGGGGCTGCCCAGGGAGAGTTTTTTTAAACAGCTCTGTTATGGAAGGGCCGCCGAGCAGCTTGTACGGCTCTTGCCCCCTGGTAGAGGACAGCTTCAGCCGCCTCTCCTCCCAGAGTAACATGTACGGCCTAAGCGCCGTGCCCAAGCCTGAGGGCGGCTGCGACCTGCTGACCGCCACCCTCAAAGGCAAGGTCATCTGCTTCAGGTACCAGAGCCTCCGACAGAAAATCCGCCCAGTGGCCAAGGAGGTGCAGTTCACCTATATCCCAGGTAATGCAGAGGCCCAGCTCTGTGCCCAGCCCCATCCCCACCCACTGTCCAGCCGGGCTGGCCCGAGGGTCATCTGGATGCTGACCAACAAGATTCCCAGCCACCAGTGAGCGGTTCCTCCTAGTGAGCAGTTCCTCCTTCCAGACCCACCAATGGCTTCCCGGGCCCCCTGCATCCCACCAATGGCTTTCCGGGCCCTCTGGGTCTCACCAATGGCTTCCCGGGCCCTCTGGGTCTCAGCAATGGCTTCCCGGGCCCTCTGGGTCTCACCAATGGATTCCCGGAACCTCTGGGTCTCACCAATGGATTCCCGGAACCTCCTGGACCCACCAATAGATTCCGGACCCTTTGGGACCCACCAATGGATTCCCGTGCCCTCTGGGTCCAACCAATAGATTCCCGGACCCTTTGGGACCCACCAATGGATTCCCGGACCCTCTGGGTCTCACCAATGGCTTCCCGGAACCTCTGGGTCTCACCAATGGATTCCCGGAACCTCCTGGACCCACCAATAGATTCCGGACCCTTTGGGACCCACCAATGGATTCCCGTGCCCTCTGGGTCCAACCAATAGATTCCCGGAACCTTTGGGACCTACCAATGGATTGCCGGAACCTCCCGGACCCACCAATGGATTGTCGACCTCCCGAACCCACCAATGGATTGCCGGAACCTCCCAGACTCACCAATGGATTGTCAGACCTCCCGAACCCACCAATGGATTGCCGGAACCTCCCGGACCCACCAATGGATTGTCGGACCTCCCGAACCCACCAATGGATTGCCGGAACCTCCCGGACCCACCAATAGATTCCCGGAACCTTTGGGACCCACCAATGGATTGCCGGAACCTCCCGGACCCACCAATGGATTGCCGGAACCTCCCGGACCCACCAATGGATTGCCGGAACCTCCCTTCCCACCACTGGATTCCCGGACCCTTTGCTTTGATTTGATTTATTATTGTCACATGTATTAGTATACAGTGAAAAGTATTGTTTCTTGCATGTTGTACAAACAATGCATAACGTACATAGGGGAAAGATAGAATTAGAGGGTATGCTGGGCACAGCTTGCAAGAAGTCGCCTCGCTCCGGCGCTATCTTGGAGAGCACCAAGATTCCCAGACCCTCTGGGACCCACCAATGGAATTCCGGACCCTCTGGGTTCCATCAGGTGGCACGGTGGCTAGCACCGCTGCCTCACAGCGCCAGCGACCCGGGTTCAATTCCGGTGTCTGTGTGCAGTTTGCATGTCAGTATGGGTTTTCTCCGGGTGCTCTGGTCCAAAGATGCACAGGTTAGGTGGATTGGCCATGATCAATGTGCCAGGTTAAGGGGATGGGACGGGGAATGAGCTTAGGTAGAGTGCTCTTTCGGAGGGTTGATGCAGACTCAATGGGCCTAATGACCTTCTCCTGCAATGTCGGGTATCAACAATCAATAGATTCCCAGACCCCCTTGGTTGCATCAATGGATTCCCAGACCCTCCCAATCCCATCAATGGATTCCCAGACCCTCCCAATCCCATCAATGGATTCCCAGACCCTCCCAATCCCATCAATGGATTCCCAGACCCTCCCAATCCCATCAATGGATTCCCAGACCCTCCCAATCCCATCAATGGATTCCCAGACCCTCCCAATCCCATCAATGGATTCCCAGACCCTCCCAATCCCATCAATGGATTCCCAGACCCTCCCAATCCCATCAATGGATTCCCAGACCCTCCCAATCCCATCAATGGATTCCCAGACCCTCCCAATCCCATCAATGGATTCCCAGACCCTCCCAATCCCATCAATGGATTCCCAGACCCTCCCAATCCCATCAATGGATTCCCAGACCCTCCCAATCCCATCAATAGATCCCCAGCCACTGATGACTGTTTCTTGGTGTTGGTCAGTCACCCAGAGTAAGCTAGAAATTCTTATCCACGTTGATCACAATCTATGAGCAGATGGATGCTTTGATTTTTTGATGTAAAATGGAGTTTATACGCAGACACGCAAGGAGATGTCAGGTCAGATTACCAAAAGCTTGGTCAAAGAGATGAGTATTAAGGAGTGTCTTAAAGGAAGAGAGAGAGGTTTAGGAAGAAAATTCCAGAACTTAGAGCCCAGACAGTTGAAGGCTTGCCCACCAATGATGGAACACGATTCAAAATTGGGAATGCCTAAAAGGCCGGAATTGGAGGAGCGCAGAGATCTCAGAGGGTCGTGGGGGCTGGAGGAGATTGAACCCATGTCAGCCAGTGAGCATAGGGGTGATGGGGGAAATGGTAAACTGGGGCAGCAGTGCTTTGGGTGATCGCAAATCTACAGCGGTTCAAATGTGGGAGACCAGCCAGGAGACCTGCATTTCTATAGCACCTTTTATGACCTCATGACGTTCCAAAGCAATGAAGTGTTTTTTCTTCAGCCGAAATGCTGCTGTAGGAAACTCAGCAATCATTTTCTACACAAGAAATCTCCCACAGACAGCAACAAGATAAATTACTAGATTGTCTTATTGTTGGTGCTGTTTGAAGCATGATTGTTGGCAAGGGGAACCCTCCCAAATAGTGGCCTTGTGACCTTTTGGGATCAGCCGAGAGGGCGGGCGATGTCTCACCCGAAAGACGTCACCACCAACAGTTCGGCACTCCCTCAGAGGGATGAGGAAGGTTGCCATGGGCACGAGGTTAGAATTATGAGAGTAGACGAGAGCGCTGGTGAGGCGAGACCATCTCGGGGGATATTGAGGGTAGAGTCGGGATATCCTGAGAAAGGGGGTGCCTTGGGATTGGAGCAGTGTGACGAGCAGCCAACCCGAAGCCTGTGCTCTGCGTCCGATTGAAAAATGAAGTGATTGAGAGCTCGATGTTGTGGAAATCTCCTAAGAACCTCACTTTTTAAATATCTTCCGTAGTTGACGCAGAAATCGTATCCATCGATGCTTTCAACAAATCTGCCCCAAAGCGAGGCTTAGTCGTTGGAATAACTTTTATTAAGGTGAGGTCACTGATGACGAGCAAATCTTCCTTGTTCAATCCCTTTCCCTCAGAGTAAAAGACACAAAAGAATTGACATTTCGTTTGCACCTTTCACAACTTCAGTACACCACAAAGCACTTCACACCCAGAGAAGTACAGCCACGCAGCCAATGAAGTGAAAAGTCTGAGATTCTGGGATCGTTTCCACTCTGAAATGTCTCTTTATGTTGTTGTGTTCCCCCTGCTCAGGATTCCGGTGATAAAGCAAGCCCGTTTCTCAACATCTACTGCGACTATGAGCCGGGATCGGAGTATAACTTGGACTCCATAGCACGTGAGTTAATGGCCGCGTCCGAATGATTCTGCCGGTTGAACGCGGGCGAGGGTTTCCCGTCTAGGCTGAGCGACGGCACCTCTTGACAGCCTGGCAGCCCCTCGGTGCAACGGTGGGCGTGTCATCTAGCTTCTGCGTTCCTCCGGAGTGTGTCTTGAACCCACGATCTCCTGACTGTGTCGCACCCTCGCCACAATGTTGACGCTTACAACGGGGGGGGGGGGGGGGGGGGGGGGGGGGGTTGGCGGGTGGGGTGGTGGGTGAGTGTCGAACTGGTAACACCAGCTCCCTGAGGAAAAAAATACCCGTGCTCCATGTTTACCAAGTTCTCTCCTTTTACATGGGACAGACATTAATCTATTTTGCTCCTGTTTGTTACAGAAAGCTGCCTCAACCTGGAGCTGCAGTTCACTCCATTCCAGCTTTGCCATGTGGAGTAAGTGCCCCTCCCACGTGTCTTCACTTCACAGCACATGGGCTGGATTCTCCGCAGCCCAATGCTGAAATCGCGGCCGGCGCGGGGGCGGAGAATCCATGTTGCCGTAAGAAATTGGGACCGGCGCCGCTTCCCTGATTGTGCAGGCCCCCGAAAGGCGGGGTACTCGGGGAGTGCGGCTTGCCGCCTGGGACCTACCTGCGACCATTGCCGGAGGCCCGGTCCGCCATCCTCCACTCCCGACCAGCCGAAGCCCCGACGGCGTGGAGTTAATGCACTCCAGCCGGTCGGAATACTAGCGTGGCGGCTGCAGATTCAGTCCACGGCCGCCCTGGTCCGGGGCGGGCCGATTGGAGGGTGGCGGGCGGGGGGGGAGGTGGCCTTATAGGTGGCCGGTAAATGCTTGTGCGGGGGTTGAGGGTCGGGCGCGCGGCCGATCGGGGGGGTTCTTTTTTGGGTCCAGCTCACAGTCCGACTCCGCCATGGAGCACAGCGTGGCCGCTGGAGGCCGCCGCCGCGCGCATGCACGGCCTCTGACCTGGAAACGCGGGGGGTCCGTAACTGCAGCAACAGCTGCAAGATCTACTCCGGGTCCCTGTTAGCCCCCTCAGGGCTGGGACCCATGTCCCTTTGATGCCAGTTTTTCTGGCGTTAAGCTACCGTTTTGACACTGGCGTGGGGACATAGTCCCAATTATGGAGAATCCAGCCCTTGTATTTGCGAGACTCTCTCCCTTCCTCCTGTATTTCTCCTCAGGTTAAAACGTCAACCCAAAGAAATGCAAATGAGTCCGACTGCCTTGCCCAGTCCTCGTATCCTGTATTAATCCAATAGCAAGAATGTGATCATCTCCCCTTTACCATCGTTCAAATCCCCCACCATCACTATCCCAGGGGTTACCATTGACCAGAACCTGAGCTGGATTAGCCTGATAAATACTGTGACAGGTCAAAGGCTGCGTATTCTGCGGAGAGTAACTCACCTCCTGACTCCCCAAAGCCTGTCCACCATCTATAAGGCACAAGTCAGGAGTGTGATGGAATACTCTCCACTTGCCTGGGTGAGCGCAGCTCCAACAACACTCAAGAAGCTCAACACCATCCAGGACAAAGGTCCCCAAGGAGGGGTCGTGGCATAATGGTACTGTTGCTGGCCTCGGAGATCCAGGTTCTAATCACACCATAGGATTGTTGATTGTTGTAAAAATACCCTCTAGGGCAGGAAATCTGCCGTCCTGATGCGGTCAGCCTACATGCGACTCCAGACCCCACAGCAATGGGGTTGACTCTTAAATGCCCTCAAACAGATGGGCAACAAATGCTGGCTTTGCCAGCAGCACCCACAAGAAATAATTTTTTAAAACGCCGCTTGAATCAGCAACTCATCCACCACCTTCAACGTCCACTCCCTCCGACAACGACACACAGTGGCAGCCATGTGTACAAGATGCACTGCAGCAACAGCAGAACCTTCCAAACCCAGAACCTCTACCACCGAGAAGGATGAGGGGCAGCAGACACATGGGGAACCCCACCACCTGGAGGTTCCCCTCTGAGTCACTCACCATCCCGACTGGGAAATATATCACCCGTTCCTTCACTGTCGCTGGGTCAAAATCCTGGAACTCCCTCCCAACACCACACAGGCTGCAGCCATTCAAGAAGAACAGTGGGCAGCACGGTAACACAGTGGTTAGCACAATTGCTTCACAGCTCCAGGGTCCCATGTTCGATTCCCAGCTTGGGTCACTATCTGTGCGGAGTCTGCACGTTCTCCCCGTGTGTGCGTGGGTTTCCTCCGGCTGCTCCGGTTTCCTCCCACAGTCCAAAGATGTGCGGGTTAGGTTCATTGGCCATGCTAAATTGCCCTTAGTGCCCAAAATTGCCCTTAGTGTTGGGTGGGGTTACTGGGTTATGGGGATAAAGTGGTGTGGACCTTGGGTAGGGTGCTCTTTCCAAGAGCCGGTGCAGACTCGATGGGCCAAATCACACCATATGCAGTCCTTCTGCACTGTAAATTCTATGAAAAAAAAAAAGATGGGTCACCACCACCTTCTCGAGGGCAATTAGGGATGGGCAATAAATGCCAGTGATGTCCAGACCCCATTAAATGATACTCTAAAAAATAATAATGTTGCTGCCCAGCTCTCCGTAGCTTTGCTTCGGACACAGGCCCCATTGGATCAATCCTAAACTAAAACCTATTGGCTGGTGCTGGGTGGCACAGTGGTTAGCAGTGCTGCCCTACAGCCAGGAACCTGGGTTCGATTCCAGCCTCGGGTGACTGTGCGGAGTCTGCACGTTCTCCCCGTGTCTGCGTGGGTTTCCTCCGGGTGCTCCGGTTTCCTCCCATAGTTCAAAGATGTGCAGGTTAGGTGGATTGGCCGTGTCCAGTCATGTACAGATTAGGTTACGGGGTAGGGCGGGTTGGACGGGGGGAGTGGACACGAGGTACAAAAAGCAGAGTGTAGCAGGTCAACACCCTCAACAAATGCCCGACATCCTGAGAATGTGGAGAAGGAAACTCGAAGGATTATCAGTTCAATCATTTGGGTTTCTTTTTTTTGTTTTTTAAATTTAGAGTGCACAATTTTTATTTCCAATTGGGGGCAATTTAGCGTGGCCAATCCACCTACCCTGCACATCTTTGGGTTGTGGAGGCTAAACGTGCAGACAAAACTTTTGGATTTCTAACCCAGTCTTCAATATCCCCTAAAGTACATAAACCTAGCAAACTAACGGCCTTCAAAGGTCCAACTGACCCTCAACACCCACTGCCTTCCGAGGGAGAGGATGCCTGATTCCTGTTGCTCAGTGTGTGAAAAATTACTTTGTAATTTCACTCCTAAATAACATTGGTTATTATCTCAGGATAGCAAGAGGCTGTCCTTTCTATTGGTGCGCCTGCCATGGCACAGATTTCACCCTCCTCTCTCTCTCTGTGTGTTCAAGGGTTCAGGAAAGAAGGCAGCGTGAGACCGTGTTCCTGCTCAGTGGCCACGACCATCAGATACATCTGTACAAAGAGGTGAACCCATCCCTTCAGATTCTATTTTGCCGGGGGCTCCATTTCGAATCTCCAATTACCCTTTTTCTCTCTCTCTCTCTCTCTCTCTCGCTTTCACAGAACGAGACTCTGCACCAGTTTGAGGAAAGGCCGACGGAATTTCTGTTCCCAGAGTTAACAGATCTACCCAGCCAGTAAGAGTTTAACAATCGTAGCGTTACGTTGCGTAGTATAGATGATATCTTTGGGGAGTGGGTTAACTGGGTAACACTCTGGCCTCTGAGTAGCGAAGGAATATTCTCTCCCATGTCTTAGATCAATATTTATCACTCTGGCAACATCAGTGAAAAACACATTACCTAATCAGCAATGACCTTGCTGTTTGCGGGAGCTTTACTGAGTGAAAATCAATTGTCGTGTTTCCTAGTTTAGAATAATGACGACACTGTGTTACAGTGTCCTCTCTGTGTTACAGTGTCCTCTCTGTGTTACAGTGTCATCTCTCTGTGTTACAGTGTCCTCTCTCTGTGTTACAGTGTCCTCTCTCTGTGTTACAGTGTCCTCTCTCTGTGTTACAGTGTCCTCTCTGTGTTACAGTGTCCTCTCTGTGTTACAGTGTCATCTCTCTGTGTTACAGTGTCCTCTCTCTGTGTTACAGTGTCCTCCCTCTCTGTGTTACAGTGCCCTCTCTCTGTGTTACAGTGCCCTCTCTCTGTGTTACAGTGCCCTCTCTCTGTGTTACAGTGTACTCTCTCTGTGTTACAGTGTCCTCTCTCTGTGTTACAGTGTCCCTCTCTGTGTTAGTGTTCTCTCTCTGTGTTACAGGTGTCCCCTCTCTCTGTGTTACAGTGTCTTCTCTCTGTGTTACAGTGTCTTCTCTCTGTGTTTACAGTGCCCTCGCTCTGTGTTACAGTGTCCTCTCTCTGTGTTACAGTGTCCGCTCTCTGTGTTACAGTGTCCTCTCTCTGTGTTACAGTGTCCTCTCTGTGTTACAGTGTCTTCTCTGTGCTACAGTGTCCTCTCTCTGTGTTACAGTGTCCTCTCTCTGTGTTACAGTGTCCTCTCTCTGTGTTACAGTGTCCTCTCTCTGTGTTACAGTGTCCTCTCTCTGTGTTACAGTGTCCTCTCTCTGTGTTACAGTGTCCTCATCTCTGTGTTACAGTGTCCTCTCTCGTGTTACAGGTGTCCTCTCTCTGTGTTACAGTGCCTCTCTCTGTGTTACAGTGTTCCTCTCTCTGGTTACAGTGTCCGCTCTGGTTAAGTTCCTCCCAGACTCTGTGTTACAGGACCCTCTCTGTGTTACAGTGTCCTCTGTCTGTTTGACGTTCTGTCGTGTTAAGTGTCCTCTCGCTGTGTTACAGGGTCCTTCTGTTTTACAGGGTCCTCTCTGTGTTACAGTGTCATCTCTCTGTGTTACAGTTTCCCCTTCTCTGTGTTACAGGTCCTCTCTCTGTTACAGTGTCCTCTCTCGGTTCAGTGTCCTTCTGTGTTCTTGTTCTTCTCTCTGTGTACAGTGTCCTCTCTCTGGTTCCCGTGCCCTCTCTCTGTGTACAGTTTCCTCTCTGTTACAGTGTTCCTATCTGTGTTACAGTGTCACCTCTGTGTTACAGTGTCATCTCTCTGTACAGGTCCCCTCTGTGTTACGGTCCTTCTCTGTGTTACAGTGTCCTGTCTCTGTTACAGTGTCCTCTCTCTGTGTTACAGTGTCCTCTCTCTGTTTACAGTGTCTCTCTCTGGGTTACAGTTCCTCTCTCTGTTACAGTGTCCTCTCTCGGTGTTACAGTGTCCCTCTCTGTGTTACAGTGTCCTCTCTCTGTGTTACAGTGTCCTCTCTCCTGTGTTACGTGTCCCTCTCCTGTGTTACAGTGGCCTCTCTCTTGTTACAGTGTCCTCTCTCTGTGTTACAGTGTCATCTCTCTGTGTTACAGTGTCCTCTCTCTGTGTTACAGTGCCTCTCTCTGTGTTACAGTGTCCTCCTCTCTGTGTTACAGTGTCCCTCTCTCTGTTTACAGTGTCCTCTCTCTGTGTTACAGTGTCCGTCTCTGTTACAGTGTCCTCTCTCTGTTTACAGTGTCCTCTCTCTGTGTTACAGTGTCCTCTCTCTGTTACAGTGTCCTCTCTCTGTTTACAGTGTCCGCTCTCTGGTTACATGTCGTCTCTCTCTGTGTTACAGTGTCCTCTCTCTGTGTTACAGTGTCCTCTCTCTGTGTTACAGTGTCCTCTCTCTGTGTTACAGTGTCCTCTCTCTGTGTTACAGTGTCCTCTCTCTGTGTTACAGTGTCCTCTCTCTGTGTTACAGTGTCTTCTCTCTGTGTTACAGTGTCCTCTCTCTGTACAGTGTCCTCTCTCGTGTTACAGTGTCCTCTCTCTGTGTTACAGTGTCCTCTCTCTGTGTTACAGTGTCCTCTCTGTTACAGTGTCTTCTCTGTGTTACAGTGTCCTCTCTCTGTGTTACAGTGTCCTCTCTCTGTGTTACAGTGTCCTCTCTCTGTTACAGTGTCCTCTCTCTGTGTTACAGTGTCCTCTCTCTGTGTTACAGTGTCCTCTCTCTGTGTTACAGTGTCCTCTCTCTGTGTTACAGTGTCCTCTCTCTGTGTTACAGTGTCCTCTCTCTGTGTTACAGTGTCCTCTCTCTGTTACAGTGTCCTCACTCTGTGTTACAGTGCCTCTCTCTGTGTTACAGTGTCCTCTCTCTGTGTTACAGTGTCCTCTCTCTGTGTTACAGTGTCCTCTCGTGTTACAGTGTCCTCTCTCTGTGTTACAGTGTCCTCTCTCTGTGTACAGTGTCCTGTCTGTGTTACAGTGTCCTCTCTCTGTGTTACAGTTCCTCTCTCTGTGTTACAGTGTCCTCTCTCTGTGTTCCAGTGTCCTCACTCTGTGTTACAGTGTCCTCTCTCTGTGTTACAGTGTCCTCTCCTGTGTTAGTGTCCTCTCTGTGTTACAGTGTCCTCTGTCTGTGTTACAGTGTACTCTCTCTGTGTTACAGTGTCCTGTCTGTGTTACAGTGTCCTCTCTCTGTGTTACAGTGTCCTCTGGCTTGACGTGGTCAATATTCCGGACTCGACCAGGCGGCTGACTGCTTTTGGCTGTCAGAATGGATTTGTGGGAATTTCCCATGTGGATCAGGACTCTAAAGGTTGGAAATGGCCCATTGCAAATCGCATTAAAATAACAAGGCCCCATCCCTCCCTTGTCACCAATGCTGTCGACCATGTTTCAGGTCCTCGGGTGTCGAGCTCTGGGACACTCTCTCAGTCTCATTCTCTCTCGCGCAATAAGCCTCTTCCATTAAATACTATCTTTGAAAAGCTTGTCCATTTCTTGATGAAACCTGGAAATAGTGTCCATTCCTGTTACATTGTGAATTTTCCTTGCGTGTTTTTCACAGTAAAGGTGCTCGGCAAATGCTCAATGTTGCCGAGCATATTGGTTCCCTCACCTTGTCTAATTTATCTATTTTTTTTCTTTCACTCTCTTTCCCTTCTTCTTTCTCTTTTCTCCCTCTCGCCCCCTCCCTCCCGCCCCCTCCCTCCCTCCTGCCCATTCCCACTCTCTCCTTCTCCCCCTCTTTCCCCTGCGCCTTCTTTATTCCTGCTCTCTTTTTTACCCACTCTCTCTCTCTATTCCCACTCTCTCTTTATTCCCTCTCTTTGTCTTTATCCCCGCTCTCCCTCTTTATTCCCTCTCTTCCTTTTTATCCCCACTCTCCCTCTCCCCCTCCCTCTTCCACACCTCTCTCCCTCTTCCCTCCCTTCCCCCTCTCCCTCTTTCCCCCCTCTCCCTCTTTCCCCCTCTCCCCCTTTCCCCCTCTCCCCCTTGCCCCCTCTCCCCCTTGCCCCCTCTCCCCCTTGCCTCTCTCTCCCCCTTGCCTCTCTCCCCCCCTTGCCTCTCTCTCCCCCTTGCCTCTCTCTCCCCCTTGCCTCTCTCTCCCCCTTGCCCCTCTCCTCCCCCTTGCCCCCTCTCTCTTGCCCCCTCTCCCTCTTGCCCCCCATCTCCCTCTTGCCCCCTCTCCCTCTTGCCCCCTCTCCCTCTTGCCCCCTCTCCCCCTTGCCCCCTCTCCCCCTTGCCCCCTCTCCCCCTTGCCCCCTCTCCCCCTTGCCCCCTCTCCCCCTTGCCCCCTCTCCCCCTTCCCCCTCTCCCTCTTCCCCCCTCTCTCCCTCTTCCCCCCTCTCTCCCTCTTCCCCCCCTCTCCCTCTTCCCCCCCTCTCCCTCTTCCCCCCCCCTCTCCCTCTTCCCCCCCTCTCCCTTTCCCCCCCTCTCCCTTTCCCCCCCTCTCCCTTTCCCCCCCTCTCCCTCTTCCCCCCCTCTCCCTCTTCCCCCCCTCTCCCTCTTCCCCCTCTCTCCCTCTTCCCCCTCTCTCCCTCTTCCCCCTCTCTCCCTCTTCCCCCTCTCTCCCTCTTTCCCCCTCTCTCCCTCTTCCCTCTCCTTATACCCCCTCTTTCCCCCCACTCTTTTGCTCTCTCTCTCCCCCTCCCTCTTTACCCCCCACTCCCACTTCCCCCCCCCACTCCTATTCTTTTTCACTCCCTCCCTGTCTTTCTGTATATTTCTCTCTCTCTCACTCTCTCTCTCTTTTCTCTCTCACTCTCTCTCTCTCTCTCCTCTCACACACTCTCTCTCTCTCTCTATTACAAGCACAGTTGTTCTGCAGAGTTGGAATATACAACAGGATGGGCCGATTTCAACAGTTCTGCTCTTCAGGTTACCTACTGACAGCAGTGAGGGCTATTCAACCGGGGGCTGCAGAACGAGTATCGGTGAGTGAGTAGCCGTCGATATATATATATATTTTTTTAAGTATTTTTCAAATTTTTAGCATTTTAACATATTACAAAACAAAATGAATACATTACATCCCCAAATACAATAACCCACCCCCCCCCCCCCCCCCCAAAACAGTTGGCGGTACTAGCTCTCTAAAATGCAAAATAAACAAACCCCATTTCTCGTGGAACCTCTCATGTTTCTCCCCTTCGGGCAAATGTTACCTTCTCACCCCCCCCCCCCCCCCCCCCCCCCCCCCCCCCAGCCACGCCGAGGTACAGGGTGGAGAAGCTGACCTCCACCTAAACAGAAACTGCCTGCGAGCGATCAACGAGGTAAAGACATCTGCCCCCCCCCAGTTCCTGTCCGGCAGGTCCGACACCCCGAATATGGACCCCAGGGGAGCCGTGGATTTAGTCATATGCAGGACCTGTCCTCTGTAAGGAAAAGGAGCATGTCCAGGAATGAGGCTGTGTTTTCAATTAAACAAAAGCCTGGGGGAACAGTAGTTCCCTCGCGCATTCTCCATGGCAACACCTTGACCAATCAGGGTTGATTTGGCAACCAGTCAGCGCCCCTTTTTTCATGCAGTATAAATTGTGGCTCCCTTTGAAATTTGGTATTCTTGCATCTGTTCTGATGAGTCCAAGGCAAAAAGCTTTGACAACGTGTCTCTTATTTTCGCAACAATTTCATATTGCATTGGAAATTATGCCAGGTTGAAAAGTAAATACTCAAATACCTTGAAGCTCTGTTTCTCTCTCTCTCTCTCCGTATTTGATGCAGATTCTGACGCTGGTGCAGGTGGCGACACTTTGGAAGACTATAACCTGTTGGTGACCTCCACAATCGAGCTCTCAGTTGTTTACAGGTTAGTACTCGAGTCTTGTTGATAGAAAAGGATGGGCACAAAGAGGCCACTGAGGTTGGTGCATCACAGGCCATCAATGGTATTGGTTACCGGGGAACCTGATATATATTCCTCTGCCTTCTCCAAGTAACCCTATGATATACCTGCCTGGATGTTATTTGCTGGGGACAATTCGTTACCCCCATGCTACTTGAGGATTATGAGCTCCCCTAATGAGAGCGGGAGGGGGGGGTTGGGGGCAACCATTCGCTGTACAGCTGTATTAATAGAGCTGGCCAGTGCGCTACCGGCTAGAGAGGGAACCAGTAGCCAACTACTGGCCTTGTATGCATATTCTTGTAAATAAGCTTACTTTCTGCTTGACTCTACAAACTCGTGCTGGACCCTACAAATGCTTTCATATAGAATCCCTGCAGTGCCGAAGGAGGCCATTCGGGCCATCGAGACTGCACCTACCCTCTGAAAGAGCACTCTACCTCGGTCCACTCCCCCGCCCTATGCCTGTAGTCCTACTTAACCCACATGTCTTTGGGCTGTGGGAGGAAGCCGGAGCGCCCGGAGGAAACCCATGCAGACACTGGGAGAAGGTGCAGACTCCGCACAGACAGTCACCCGAGGCCGGGTCCCCGACGCTGTGAGGCAGCAGTGCTAACCGCTGAGCCATGGTGCCGTCCCACGATTGAGGCTGCCCCTGCCGCACTCTGTGAGGCAGCACATTTGCCAATTACCAGAAATCTGGGCTCCTCTACTCTTTCCATTAATGGGAACACTTTCTCCCTCTCACGATTCTGAGCGCCTCAATCAAATTTCCTCCCAACCTCCTCTTCTCCAAGGAAAACAGCCCCAAATTCTCCAATCTATCATTTGCAACTGAAATCCCTCATTGCTGGATCCATTCTCATGAATCTTTTTTTTTCTGTGCCCAACATCTTCAGGAATACTGAAAGGCATCGGCATTCAGAATAAACGCCTTGGGACCAACTTTTTTTAAAATTTAGAGTACCCAATTGATTTTTCCAATTAAGGGGCAACTTAGCGTGGCCAATCCACCTACCCTGCACATTTTTGGGTTGTGGGGGTGAAACCCACGCAGACACGGGGAGAATGTGCAGACTTCACACGGACAGTGACCCAGGGCCAGGATCGAACCCGGGACCTCGGCACCGTGAGGCAGCAGTGCTAACCACTACGCCGCCGTGCTGCCCGCCCTTGGGGCCAACTTACCCTCTAATTTTTTTTGGCGGGAGTTTACTCTCTCTTGTAGGGTTGTAAGGCTGGGGAGATCACACAGATGGAGAGAGGACGAGACCGTGGAGGGCTCTAGCCCCATTTCCTCAGGCTTTCCAGCCTTTGTATTGACTTCCCCCTCTTTCTAATTGCAGGGATGTGCTGAAGAACGGTCTCAATGACCAGGCCATTCTGCCAGAGAGTGATCAGTATGACAGTGTCCTCTGTGCACTGGTAACCGATGTGGACTTTGACGGGGTGAAGGAGGTTCTGCTCGGCACCTACGGGCAGGTAATGAAGTCATCCTCCAAGCCTGGCCTCGATTTCCATTGATGGCCATGAGTTCAGCTGGCTGAGCCCTAAAGCTCTGGAAAAACTCCCATCCTCTACTTCTCCCCTCCTTTCTCCTACTCTTTTTTCTTAAATTTAGAGTACCCAATTCTTTTTTCCCAATTAAGGGGCAATTTAGCGTGGCCAATCCACCTACGCTGCACATCTTTGGGTTTGTTGGATGTGAGACCCACGCAAACACGGGGTAGAATGTGCAAACTCCACACGGGCAGTGACCCGGGGCCAGGATAAAACTCTCCTCATTGGTGCCCTGAGGCCACAGTGCTAACCACTGCATCAACGTACCGCCCCTCTTATCTCCTACTCACATATGCTCCTTAGAACCTACATCTCTGGCCAAGGGTTTAGTCATGTGCCTTAATATCACTTTATGTGACTCCTGTGAAGTGCCTTGGGGCCATTACCACATTATAGGTGCTATATATATATTTTTTAAAAACTTTTCCCATTAAGGGGCAATTTAGCGTGGCCAATCCACCTAATCTGCACATCTTTGGGTTGTGGGGGGCGAAACCCACACAGACACGGGGAGAATGTGCAAACTCTACACGGACTGTGACCCGGGGCCGGGATCGAACCCGGGTCCTCGGCGCTGTGAGGCAGCAGTGCTAACCACTGTGCCACCGTGCCCAACCTGGAAGATCATGTGATGAAAACTCTATTAATCTGAGCAGAGTCTGTGAGTTCGCCAAGGGGCTGTTTTTTTAAAATTTCAGCTGTTTTTCTCTCTTGGCAGGAGCTACTCTGTTACAAATCCTGCACTGGCGGGGCTCCGGACCCAGAGGCCATGGAATCGGGACTTGCCCCCCGACTCCAAGGGGAATTCCGGCTCCTGTGGAGAAGAAGCTTCCAGAGCCCCCTGCTGTCCATGGCCTACGTCGACCTGACTTGTGACGGCCTCTGTGAGCTCGCCGTCGAGTCACTGAAAGGGCTGCACATTTTGCAGGTAAGCCATGGTCCCTTTCCCCTCCATCCTCCGACCCACCTCAGCTGCTTATTCTTCCACCAAACACGTCGTCCCAAAAGGGATGGTCCCATCCAAGAGAGCTAGCACCAGCTCAGAAATGATGGGCCGAAAGGCCCCATACCGGGGCTGTAGATCCTTGGATTGTATTATCAGCGAGAGATGGACAATGGCGTCTTTGATTGATATTGTCCCATCCTTGACTGCTGTTGTAGACATTATATGGGAGACACATCGGGACAAAAGGAGGCCATTCGGCCCCCTCGAGATGTATTTCTCTTCGTTCATGGTTTCGTAACCCTTAATACCCTCTCCCATCGAAAATCTATCTCCGTTTTGACATTTTCCATCAGAAGGGTGAACGGTGATCTGAGCGAGGTGTATAAAATACTAAAAGGGATTGATAAAGTAAACGTTGACCAAATGTTCCCCCTGGTGGGGCAATCTAGAACGAGAGGTCACAGATATAGGTTGAGAGGCGGTAGTTATAGAACTGAGATGAGGAGGAACTGCTTCTCGCAGAGGGTGGTGAATTTGTGGATCTCGCTGCCCCACAGTGCGGTGGATTCTAGTCATTAAAGAAGGAGGTAGATATATTTCTGATTTTAAAATCAGGTTAAAGGGATTATGGGGAACAGGTGGGGCGGTGGATTTGAGACCATGAAGAGATCAGCCATGATCTAATTGAACGGCGGAGCAGGAGCGAGGGGGGTGAATTGCGCTGCTCCTAATTCCTATGATCTATTACCACCTCCAGCCTCGGCAACTTCTTGGGAGGAGTGAGTTCCACATTTCCACTCCCTTTTTATGTGAAGTGTTCCCTAACGTCCCTTCTGAATGACCTAAATCTAACTTTAGCCACTTATTCTGACCCCCACTGGAGAAACGTTTAACTTGTATATACCCTATACGGAGGGTGTTTGCTATGCAGAGAGGCTGAATAGTCTCTACCGTTTTCATTAGAACAACAGAGGTTGAAGGGTGACCTGATAAGAGGTCTACAAGATTATGAGGGGCAAGGATAGAGTGGATGGGCAGGCACTCTTTCCCAGGGTGGAGGGGTCAGTCACCAGGGGGCATAGGTTTAAGGTCCGTGGGGCAAACTTTAGAGATGTGCGAGGCAGGTTTTTTTACACAGAGGGTAGTGAGTGCCTGGAACACGTTGCCAGGGGAGGTTGTGGAAGCAGATACATTAACGGCGTTCAAAAGGCATCTCGACAAATACATGAATAGGATGGGTATAGAGGGATACGGCACTAGGGCTTTTTGCCAAGGGTGGTATCATGACCAGTACAGGCTTGGAGGGCCGAAGGGCCCGTTCCTGTTCTGTATTGTTCTTTGTTCTAGACTCCTATTAATCGTATACAGATTGATTAGATCACCTTTCAGCTTCTATGCTGGAGAGACTACAAGCTTAGTTTGGGCAAGTGTCAGAGTTCAGCTCAGCCTTGATCTAATTGAATGGTGGAAACCCCCCCCCCAAAAAAAACCCGGTCGAGACCGAGCAGCAAAATGGATGCCAAGTGATGTTCATTAAACATAGTCTACCTCTCTGTTGTGTGTTGCAGCACAGTCTAACCCAGACGGCCAGCCTCATCTTGCAGAGGCTTCGCTCCAGAGCGTCGGCCCTGGAGAAGAGTTTGGCACAGATCCCGGCCGGCGTGGAGCTCGCCGAGCCCGACCCCGAGATGCAGGCGGCAGAAGATCCGGACGGCTTGGCAAGGACTGATCGGGAGGAGGTAGCAGAAAGCAACGGCTGAAGTGAAACCCACTGAGCTGTTGTGGCTGATTTAAGATGCACCCCCCCCCCCTCCTCCCCACCCACCCTGCACACATCTCCCCTCGGATTTGTCGCATTTTTACCCCACTCGACAGGGTGCCCTCGAGCATTCTTTGAAACAAAAGCAGTGTTGATAAACTTAAAGGCGATGGGGTAGTTTATCACCCTTGTGTTTGGAGGGGTTTAGCAGGAGACAGGTGGGGTGTTGGTATTGAAGTGCCCACGTCCCACCCCACACCATGTGTTGCCTCAACTCAACTTTGCCAAGGTGGCTGAAGATGGGAGCAAGGGATTGTGGGAGATTCACATTGCTGCCATCGAAGTGGGCAATGATTTCTATTCTGCCATCTTGTACTTCAGCCACTTTACTTCAACAGAATGTGAAGATGCGTCCCACAGCACCTCTTGGCAGCGTCCGAATATCCAGATTTTACCACCCCTTTGTTTTTCCAAATGAAGTTGCTGCACGTTTGATTCCTCCACGGTTTTAGGTCTGTGACCATCGCACCTTCCGCAGGCCCTCGAGATTGTGGGAACAAATCCACTGCGCACACATCAAACTTGACGCTCCCGGTGCAGTACTGAGGGAGTGCTGCACTGCTGGAGTTGCCAGCTTTTGGATGAGACGTTGTATCGAGGCTCCAGTGGAAGAGCCCGCGGCCACTATTTCAAAGAGGGAGTGCGGGAGATCTCCTCGGTGACCTCTCCACCGACAGCGCTGAAAATTGATGATAGCATTGCTATCTGTGGGAGCTTGTGCGAAACGTGGCTGCTGTTTTCCCTCATTAAAGCAGTGATTGCATTTTTTTAAAAAAGCGTTAGCTGTGGGATATCCTGAAACCATGAGGGGGTGCTTTAAAAACGGCAGTGGGGCGGCACAGTGGCGCAGTCCGCACGGCGCTGAGGATCCGGGTTCGATCCCAGCCCTGGGTCACTGTCCGTGTGGAGTTTGCACATTCTCCCCGTATCTGTGTGGGTCTCACCCCCACAACCCAAAGATGTGCAGGGTAGGTGGATTGGCCACGATAAATTGCCCCTTAATTGGGAAAACAAAGGAATTACACTAAATTTATTTTTTTTAAACGGCAGTGTTGTGAAATTGAAATGCCTCGGAAACCTCGAGTAGGATTTTGATCGTTTATTCCAGCGAGGGAGAGCGTGTCTCGGTCAGTCTGACTCAGTACACTGCCAGCACTGTCTTTTATGCATTTAGTTCTTTGGTGACTGAGGATGTGTTCTCGGTCAAGTAGGCTCACAATCTATCACAATAGCCGCAAAAGTGTTTCAGATTGACAGCCCCGTTTTTGCTGTGTATCTTATAGAATTCCAGGGACTGACACCTCTCACAATCTACCATGGCAAAGTGCCGTCACCCAACTGTAACTGACTCCTCTCTATCCACAATTGCTGGGATCGCCCCAGCTTTGGGCTAGTTTTGGCTGTGTCCTTTGCCTAGGCTAACGTATGTCAAGTATCCCAGCAGCCTTTGCTTTACAGGCTGCAACCCGATAGCCCCTCTCCTGGCTAAAACTGCTGCTGCTGCCACACTGCCTCTGCTATCCTGGGTTCCCTTTGCTAATCCATGACAAACACCTAGTACACTCTTAACAGCAAGTCAAGCCTTTTCCGTGAACATTGTAGAAATGGCACTCATTCTGTTGTCAACAGATTTAAAATTGTTAACAGGAATAAAAAAATAAATTTTGAATTTTCCGCAGTTTTTAAAAAAATGTTTTTATTACAAACATTTATCAAAACAGGTTACAACACATGAACACCCCGAGAAACATCCTTCCCAACAATCATCTGTACAGTCTGTACAAATTCTTTCCCCTTTTTTAACCCCCCCCCACGACAAACAACTCTTCAAAATTTGATTTATTATTGTCACATGTATTAGTATGCAGTAAAAAGTATTGTTTTTTGAATGCTGTACAAACAATGCATACTGTACATAGGGAAGGAAGGAGAGGTTGCAGAATATAAGCATAGAACGAGAGTAAAAGATACAATTAGTGGGTATGCTGGACATAGCTTGCAAGACGTCGCCTCGCTCCAGCGCCATCTTGGAATTGTGGACACAAAGAAAATTACAGCACAGGAACAGGCCCTTCTGCCCTCCCAGCCTGCGCCGATCCAGATCCTTTATCTAATCTGTTGCCTATTTTCCAAGGTCTACTTCTCTCTGTTCCCCGCCCGCTCATATATCTGTCCAGATGCATCTTAAATGATGCTATCGTGCCCGCCTCTACCACCTCCGCTGGCAAAGCGTTCCAGGCACCCACCACCCTCTGCGTAAAAAAACTTTCCACGCACATCTCCCTTAAACTTTCCCCCTCTCACCTTGAAATCGTGACCCCTTGTAACTGACACCCCCGCTCTTGGAAAAAGCTTGTTGCTATCCACCTGTCCGTACCTCTCATAATTTTGTAGACCTCAATCAGGTCCCCCCTCAACCTCCGTCTTTCCAATGAAAACAATCCTAATCTACTCAACCTTTCTTCATAGCTAGCACCCTCCATACCAGGCAACATTGTGGTGAACCTCCTCTGCACCCTCTCTAAAGCATCCACATCCTTCTGGTAATGTGGCGACCAGAACTGCACGCAGTATTCCAAATGTGGCCTAACCAAAGTCCTATACAACTGTAACATGACCTGCCGACTCTTGTACTCAATACCCTGTCCGATGAAGGCAAACATGCTGTATGCCTTCTTGACCACTCTATCAACCTGCGTTGCCACCTTCAGGGTACAATGGACCTGAACTCCCAGATCTCTCTGTACATCAATTTTCCCCAGGACTCTTCCATTGACCATATAGTCCGCTCTTGAGTTACATCTTCCAAAATGCATCACCTCGCATTTGCCTGGATTGAACTCCATCTGCCATTTCTCTGCCCAACTCTCCAATCTATCTATATTTTGCTGTATTCTCTGACAGTCCTCCTCACTATCTGCAGCTCCACCAATTTTAGTATCATCTGCAAACTTGCTCATCAGGCCACTTATACCTTCATCCAGATCATTTATGTATATCACAAACATCATTTGTGACACGGCCACAAACATCCCCCAACTTTTCTCAAACCCCTCTGCAGAGCTCCTTAACTCATATTTTATCTTTTCCAACAACAGGATGTCGTACAGGTCACCCAACCAAGGCCCCCCCCCACCCCCGCCCCCCCGTGGCGATGCCGACCGCCACGCCAGTATCATTTGCCGCCGTGCAATCAGAGAGGCGAAGGCCACGACATCAGCCTTCCTCCTCTCCATGAGCTCCGGCTTCTCTGAAACCCCAAATATCGCCACCAAAGGGTCCACCTCCTCTTCCACTATCCTGGCTAAGACCGCGAACACCCCCGCCCAGAATCTTCCCAATTTTTCACAACCCCAAAACATGTGCGTGTGATTCGCTGGCCCCCTCCCACACCTCTGACACAGATGTTGTTTTCCTTTCAACCCGTGAGATTTGGAACGTGATCTGTTTATGGCGTTTTATTTCTGTAATGCGTTTGATTTGGCGAGGGTTGGGTCTGGAGTTTATTTTTCCACGCGATGGAGGTCTTGCTGGGTAAAGACCCATCCCTAATTGCCCTTGAACCGATTTCAGAGGGCAGCTAAGAGTCGGCCACGTTGCTGTGGGTCTGGAGTCACATGTAGGCCAGACCCGGTAAGGACGGCAGATTTCCTTTCCCAAAGGAGCATGAGTGAGCCAGATGGGTGTCTGGATTACTAGCCCACTGGCAATACCCCTGTGCCACCGCCCCCCCCCGGCAAAAACCACACCTACACTAACACGGTGCTTTTTCACCCGAGCTATGTCCTCATCTCTGAGCAGCAGATGGCGCAGTGTCTCACTCAAATGGACTTGTTGCCGTTTGCAAAGGCTCACTGTTCTCAAAGGGAGGAGGCCATTCAGCCCCTTGAGCTTGTTCTGCCATTCAACGGGGTTCATGCCTGATTTGCCCCTCCACTCCTGCCAACCACCTTTGGTTGTGTAACCCTTCACGCCCTCGGGTCTCCGGCCCTCATGCAAAGCTCCATCCAGCAAGATTAACGGACCATTAACTCTTTGCTTTAGTCTAAAGGTTGCTATTTCCTGGGCTGAGGAATTAATTAAGAGTCACAGAGGTTTACAACAGAGAATGAGGCCCTTCAGCCCATCTGCGCTGGCCATCAAGCACCTATCCTCATCCCATTTTCCAGCACTTGGTCCATAGCCTTGTGTGCTGCGGCGTTCCGAGTGCTCATTGTAAATGTGAGGGTTTCCCTCTCTTTTTAAAAAATATAAATTTAGTGTATCCAATTCATTTTTTTCCAATTAAGGGGCAATTTAACGTGGCCAATCCACCTACCCTGCACATCTTTGGGTTGTGGGGGCGAAACCCACCATTTTAAAAAAGATTAATGTTTTTAAGGGGATGTGGGCTTCGCTGGCTCGACCAGCATGGGTTTCGCCCCCACAGCCCAAAGATGTGCAGGGCAGGTGGATTGGCCATGTTAAATTGCCCCTTAATTGGAAAAAATGAGTTGGCCACTCTCAATTCATGAATAATAATTTAAAAAATCTTTGCGATGGCCTTTCAAGCCGTTAAGTTCAGGGCAATTAGGAATGGGCAGTAAATGCTGGTCCAGTCAGCGACGCCCACGTCCACTGAACAGATTTTAAAAAAATATTGGCCAGGTAACGGGGGAGAACTCCCCTCTGTTGCCATGGGATCTTTACTGCACAACCAACCTCAATTTAAAAAATTTTTAAAATAAATTTAGAGTACCTAATTCATGTTTTTTCCAATTACGATGCACTTCAGCGAGGCCAATTCATCTACCCTGCACATCTTTGGGTTGTGGGGGCGAAACCCACCCAAACACGGGTGAAGTGCTGGGCAGTGTAGACTTGTGAAACTAACATATGTCACCAACACTGAAGAAGGTTCAACTCTATTTTATTAACTACTTATAAAATAACAGACACACGAGAACTGTGGGTTTACACCATGCTCGATTAACGAGAGACCTGTGGGCAGCACGGTGGCCTAGTGGTTAGCACAACCGCCTCACGGCGCTGAGGTCCCAGGTTCGATCCCGGCTCTGGGTCACTGTCCGTGTGGAGTTTGCACGTTCTCCCCGTGTCGGCGTGGGTTTCGCCCCCACAACCCAAAGATGTGCAGGATAGGTGGATTGGCCAGGCTAAATTGCCCCTTAATTGGAAAAAATAATTGGGTAATCTAAATTTATTTAAAAAAAACTAGAGACCTGTGCCTGTTCGAACCAGTTGAATCTCTCGGCACGTGGTGAGAGTCTGTACTGTACTTGATGAGCTCTTGTGCATCTGAGAGGCAGCATCCAGAATGAGCGGGAAAAGTGATGCCCTCTGCCTTTATAGTGTGTGTGTGTTCTAACTGGTGATTGGCTGCAGTGTTTGTGCATGTTGATTGGTCCTAGTGTATGTCCATCAGTGTGTGTGTCTGCACCATGATATACTGGTGTATATTATGACAGCGGGGAGAATGTGCAAACTCCACACGGACAGTGACCCAGAGCCGGGATCGAAACTGGGACCTCGGCACCGTGAGGCAGCAGGGCTAACCCACTGAGCCACCGTGCTGCCCCAATTAAAACATTTTTTCTTAACGTCACGTCTGAAAGACGGCATCACCGGGTCCGCGGCGCTCCCTCCCTACCGACATCGGGTTGTGTGTTGTGTTACGGGCGGTAGGATGTGTGATGCGCCACGGTTTGTGGAGAGAGGGGGAAGGGGCCTTTCCTTGTAACAGCTGTGCGCCCCGCCCTCGAAATGCAGCAGCCGGCTCTCCACGTTTTGAAGAGGAAGTGGTGGCTGAGGTCAGGGTGGGGAGCGGAAGAAGGAGAGGACGTGGGTGTGTGTGTGTGTGTGTGTGTGGGGGGGGGGGGGGGGGGGTTGCTGGGGGCATCACTATTCGATGAAACAGGCGTAATTGCTCAACATTGTGCTTTTTATATTTTTATAAGTCGCTGTGCATCATGGAAAATGGAGTGAAAAATAATTTGCATATTGAGCAACGATGTGTGAGATTTACAGTAATTTGAGTATTACTGTCAAACCCTGCGTATAATTCCCACTATTTGAATGTCTTCTCTACCCCCGTTCCCTGAGGCAGTGATTCTTCCCAGCAGCTGGCTGGCTCTTGATGTCCATGCTGATAATTCCCCCCCCACCTCGCAAGTGGCTACCCCCGCATGGACCTGCAACTGGTGGGGATCAGCCGGCCGCTATTCGACTGCAGAAGGCATCGCAGCTGGCTCCAATTCTCTCCTCATCTGTTTGCGTTGTAGTTGGGATCTCCAGAGCCATAGCTGGCTGTTCGGCTCACCCTGGGGCGATGTTTGCCAACCACCCTTCACCACCACCCAATAGGGGTCTAATGTGGTAAACATGAAGCGTAGACGCAGCCCCGTCGCTACAGGATACAAGGGCAATGGGGATTGGATAGTAGCGGTTGGGAAATGAATAAATGATCACAGGCAGCCCTGATTTAACAATGGGTTCCTGAAAGACAATAGTTTTGGTGGGGGGGGGGGGGGGGGGGGGGGGGGTAATAATATTATTATAGTTTCGGGGGGAAGACAGGGTGGAGATGGATTGTTGATATATTTTGGAGTAACTGCCTTATTTGATGAATCAAACAATAAAATTGTGAAGGAGCTGAAATGCTCGCCTTGGTTTGTCTGGTTTGAATTGGTTTTGAGATGCTGACGATTCTGAGGCTGGGGTCACTTGACCAGACCAGACACACAATGCTAAGGGTCTGCGAACACGTAGAGTGGAGCCAAAAGCTGGGATCCTCCTCGACTTGAGTAGCTCATCGCCACACGTAATGTGCTGCATTGAGTCTCTGAAGCACCAGATCACGGTGTTGGCTAATGTATTTTATTTTGTGGGATGTGGGCAGAGCCCGCATTTGTTACCCATCTCCACATTGCACTTGAACTGTACATTTCAATGGGCAGTTCGACCTTGGAAGTGAACGGAACGCGCTCTCCCGAAGAACTGCTCTGTTGTTCTGAAAGCAGCGAGTGCCTGGCACATCCGTTGCTGCGAATCTGAGTCTGCAGAGAACGTAGACAATCTTGCCAGAGAAAACCATCGCCAGCCTAGAGGGAAGAAGCACCAAATCGAAAGCCTGAACTTCAGAAAGACATTGACTGGAAGTCATCCCAGCCCATCAAAGATCCTGACCCTTTTATTTTTATTAATATTTTCTTTCCCTTTCCGCCAACATTTCCCTTCTGTGTTGTTTGTCTGTGTGTGTGTTTAGGGAGTGGGGTGAGTTAGTATGAGAAGGGGCGCTGGGAAAGGCGTAGTAGATAGCTACATTTCTGTCCGTTTACTGCACATAATAAACGGTTCCTTGTGTTTTAAAGTTACGGACCCGATGATTGCAGTTTATTGGTCTCAATCAGGGACCTTGGGTATTTTAAAATAAAATCTAATTTCACCTTCGTTGCGATTCTAGGTCAAGTGGGGCTGGGATTGACCGCGCGCCAGCCCAGAGAATTGCGACAAGCCACTCTAGAGTTAGCAGAAATCCTGGGCATTAATTTACTCAGATCTACACATGATGATCCTTATGCTCAGGAAATACCTGTGTGAAAATCTGAGTTGGCTGTAATGATATCAAGCTGGCTCCAGTTACCATATTGAACATTTATAGATGCAAAACAACAGAACAAAATTGGGATCTGGTGCAATATACATCGGTACTTTTATTTCCATATACAATTTAGTCACATATTTCCACGTTTTTATAAGGTACAATCTTGTGATATATATAAGAACGTTTTAACAAAGGAATGACATTTGTTTTGTAGGTAGGGAGGATAATCACTGGCACACTCCAACATGGAGGAACAGTGAAGGACCCTTCACTCCAGTAGATCTGGAGTGTCTGCTTAACATCGGCGAGGTCAACTGTCCAAATATAAGGTTCCTCAGAGTGAGAAATTTTTATTTTTTTTCATAGAATTTACAGTGCAGAAGGAGGCCATTCGGCCCATCGAGTCTGCACCGGCTCTTGGAAAGAGCACCCTACCCAAGCCCACGCCTCCACCCTATCCCCATAACCCAACCCAACACTAAGGGCAATTTTGGACACTAAGGACAATGTAGCCTGGCCAATCCACGTAACCTGCACATCTTTGGATTGTGGGAGGAAACCGGAGCACCCGGAGGAAACCCACACACAAACGGGGAGGATGTGCAGACTCCGCACAGACAGTGACCCAAGCCGGGAATTGAACCTGGGACCCTGGAGCTGTGAAGCAATTGTGCTAACCACAATGCTACCACACAACAACAAAATAAATTAAGATTGGCCCGCATTTCATGGCCTCAAGGATGTTTTTTGCTGTATTAGGAGCAGAGATTATACGGCCAAGTTCAGCTCACCCCCCTGCTCACTGGCCTTCCTCAGCTCTTGCAAGTCATGCTTGAATTTTAAAATTCTGACCCTTATTTTCGAATCCCTCCATGGTTGCTCCCTTCTCTCCCTGCCACCTTGACCGATGATCTCTGCGCTCCTTCAGTACTGACATCCTGAACATCCCCGATTTTAATTGCCCCACCGTTGGTGGCCGTGTCTTCAGCTGCCTGCCACCTTGAACTCTGGACTTCCCTCCCCTACACCTCTCTGCCTCTCCCGCTTCCTTTAAGTTGCTCCTGAAAGCTCACTCAAAGAAGTATACAGCACAGGAACAGGCCCTTCGGCCCTCCAAGCCTGTACCGGTCATGATACCACCCTTTGCAAAAACCCTCAGCACTTCCTTGTGCCGTATCCCTCTATACCCACCCTATCCATGTATTTGTTGAGATGCCTTTTGAGTGGCGTTAATGTATCTGCTTCCACAACCTCCCCTGGCAACATGTTCCAGGCACTCACCACTCTCTGTGTAAAAAAAACTGCCCCGCACATCTCCTCTAAACTTTGCCCCAAGGACCTTAAAACTCGCGGAGTGGCTGCATGTCACATTTTGTTTTATAACACTCCCTCGAAGCAACTTTAAGATGTATTGTCACACTAAAGGGGTTATGAACGCAAGTCATTGTTGAAAGAGGTGACCTACTTCACAGTAGCCCTTTGTTATATGAAACAAAATTTGGCTCAATCATGGAGCATCAGCAGAAATAAGATGACAAACTTCCGAATGAGTTATGTGATGCCCTCCCATGTACCAGTCTACTCCAACAAAGCGTGGGTGGCCCGTGGTCATCTAGGCACAACGCAGTTGTCCCGAAGACCAGGCCTTTCAGGGCAAGGAGGAGAAGGGTAACGATACCAGCAATGCCCACATCCTAAAACAATGTTGGATTTGAACAATTGACTCCCGGAGTTGACGGATTGTTTGCAGTCGGGGTATTTCATTGTCGGAAGGACATTAGACACAGGAGAAAATCTACTCCAGGAAGATTCACGGGAGCCATTCTATTGCCAAGACCCGAAAAGCTGGACCTCTTCTCACTGGGCCAGTGAATTGGTTCAGGATCTCGTGGGAGCTGTCGAAGAGTTTTGACTCAGTGAATAATGAACCGTTGTTTCCGTAAGTTGGTGAAGCAGCGATGAAGGGAGCACGGACTGAGGATTCACATGTGAAGAACGAGGGGGAAGAAAAAAAGGTTTCTTTACCCACGCCGAGAGCTTTTAAAAGATGGAGTGCTTTGCCGAGATCGGAGCATATTAGAGACACATCCTCTATAAGAATGGCTGAATGGCCTTCCATTGTCCATGTGTTCCATTGGTTTCACCCGGAAACAGGAGACCACAGCTCAAGAACTTAGCCAAGCGACCCCGGCCGTAAATATTTCTCATATTCAGTCCCAAGGCGACTTGTCACGAAGCGGCTGGTTCTTCCGGCGGTGAAGCCTGGGGGAGTTCATCTCTGTCCTTGGGTGCGTACACAAAATGGAACGGCGACACTCCTTTCTGCCGCATCTCTTCCTTGACCTTCTGGGGGCAGGAATCTTCCTCCAGGAGCTGGTAAGAGCCGTCCCTGACCACGAAGAGGCGGTAATCCTCCGGGTCCGGCACTTCGAACTTCTCCGCGCACGCTTTCCACACCTCTGCCATGCTCATGTGCGCAGGGGCCAGAATGGCGACCTGGTTGTCACACGGCTCCAAGAAAGAGACGTGGAGCAGATCCTACAGGGCAAGAAGATGGAGTCAGAAAGCGAGCTGACTTTTACAGGCTAATATTTTCACATCACCAATGTTTGGGCAAGCAATGCTCACTAATAATAATAATCTTTTTAAGTGTCACAAGTAGATTTACATTAACACGGCAATGAAGTTACTGTGAAAAGCCCCTAGTCGCCACATTCCGGCGCCTGTTCAGATACACGGAGAATTCAGAATGTCCAATTCACTGAACAAGCACGTCTTTCGGGACTTGTGGGGGGGTGAGGGGGGGGGGAACCGGAGCACCCGGAGGAAACCCACAGAGACACGGGGAGAATGTGCAGACTCCATACGGTCAGTAACCCAGAGCCGGGATCGAACCTGGGACATCGGCGCCGTGAGGCAACAGGGCTAACCCACTGGGACACCGTGCTGCCCCCCTTTAGTCATTTGCTACAAGTTAATGCAAAGGGCTGATCTTAATTGTCACCCTTACTTAGTTTGCCAGCTAAATGTTCTTTATTTAATAGACCAGCCTGCGGCTGTTAAAGGCACCGTCTAGCGGACTATTAAACCTTCAGAGGGCAAAATGGACCTTGGGTTCCTAATCTGAGCTATGCTCAATATGTTGGGAAGGGACGGTGGGAGTGCTGGTGCTCCTAGATTTGGGGGTTGGACCCTCTCCATTTGCAGCTTTAAGAAGGATAATGTACAGACAGTGACCCAAGGAGGGAATCGAACCCGGCACCCTGGCGCTGTGAAGCAACAGTGCTAACCACTCTCTATTTGGTTATCCCCTCAGTCTTCACTCTCCTAGCAGACAGAATCCCAGTCTGTTTCACCTTCTCTTGATGGGCCATTTGGTTCTGGCATCATTGTCCCGAGTCTATTTCGCACCAATTACTGGAGTCTCCACATATCCCTTTTACGATAGAGAGACCCGCACTTGGGCTGTCTGTTTATAGGGCAGGGGTTTGAGTGAAAATGAAAATGAAAATCGCTTATTGTCACGAGTAGGCTTCAATGAAGTTACTGTGAAAAGCCCCTAGTCGCCACATTCCGGCGCCTGTCCGGGGAGGCTGGTACGGGAATCGAACCGTGCTGCTGGCCTGCTTGGTCTGCTTTAAAAGCCAGCGATTTAGCCTTGTGAGCTAAACCAGCCCCTGAGTGGTGGGGGCCGGAGACGCAGACACCAATTGTGGAGCTCTGGAAATTGGCAAACGGCCTGAATTGGAGGGGTGCAGAGTTGTCCACGAGGTTGTACAGGCTGAGAGGAGATTTCAGAGACAGGGATGGGATGGAGGACAGTGGAGGGATTTGAACACAATAGATAGGAATTTTAAAATCAAGGTGTATCCGGGAATGAATCAGTACAGGCTGGCGAGCACGGGGGCGATGGGTTACCAGTAACTGCACCCCAGGCTAGTATCTCAATCCCACAGATATCTGCTCATCTAATTCTGGCCTCCTGTGCATTCCCTGGGCCCCAGCAGCCCCCCGCCTCTCTGCCATCGCATTCCTTCTATCATAGAATTTACCGTGCAGAAGGAGGCCATTCGGCCCATCGAGTCTGCACCGGCTCTTGGAAAGAGCACCCTACACAAGCCCAGTAACCCACCCAACACTGAGGGCACTTTTGGACACTAAGGGGCAATTTAGCACGGACAATCCCCCTAACAAGCACATCTTTCGGGACTTGTGGGAGGAAACCGGAGCACCCGGAGGAAACCCACGCAGACACGGGGAGAATGTGCAGACTCCGCACAGACAGTGAGCCGAGCCGTGAATCGAACCTGGGACCCTGGAGCTTTGAAGCAACTGTGCTAACCACTGTGTTACCCTTCTTTAAGGTGCCCCTTAGCCACTGGGCATGATTGATCGGAGTCGGGTTTCGGGCGGGGTGTTCCACCGGCCTGGGTGCCAGACTGGCAGTGCTAAGGTGCCCAAATGCCAGGGGGACTGTCAGGGTACTACCCTGGCCTGTGCCCCACCATCCCGGAGACCGAGACCGCTATCCAAGGAGACAGCCGTTTATTTGGGCCTCGGCGTTTCCCAACTCTGGAGGGCAGAGCTCGCCAGCAGGGCGGCTCCTCACAGACCCGGGTGCCATTTTGAAAGGCTGCCTCAATCTCTAACCACCCGCCCCTCCGTTTTCAGGAGACCCCTTCCCGCAACCCCCCCCCCATCTTTTTGAGACCCCCTTAAACCCCTCTCAACCTCCCTTTCATCAGCATGCCCCCCACACACAGGCTCCGGCCAACCTGGCACCTGGGCAGCTTTACCCTGCCAGCTTGGAACCCTGGCAATGCCAACTGGGCACCTGACAATGACAACCCGGTGGTGCCAGGGTGCCCGTGTGGCACTGGCAGGGTGCGTGGGTGCCAGGCTACTACCCTGCCCTGTACCCGACCATACATGGGGCTCTAATGGCCTGTGAAACCCCCCGAGGTGCCATCACGCATGGTCCACGATTGTGGAAACCAGCATAAACGGCACGGCCGTTGACTCTTGGTGTTACCCGCCCTTCCAGCGGTACCAACCTGTGCCGAGCGCCTTTTTGACTGGGTGTGGTGTAGCGTCCTTCTCCTCCTCCATTGATGAAGCGATGACTTGGCCTCGTCACTCATCTGTCGGGTTATGTATCTGGGCTGGAAGTTGCTGATGTGGTAGAGAGCGCCAAACATTGTTGTTAGATAATATCCACCTGGATTATGTGAAAAGGAGGAGACAAAATGTTTAAGGACAATATTCAGTCCATCCCACCAAAGTTTGACCCTGCCCCTGAACTCTAATTTACATCATTCCACTATTGAGAAACCCTCAATCAAGACACAGGAGAGAAGATAGATGATTCAAAGGCTTTAATCATCTGAGAACTGTACAGCAGCCGAGAAGTGTGCTCATCACATGTTGCCTGAGTGAGCCTTATCTTATATACCGTTTCCTGGGGGCGGAGCCAGAGGCGGAGTCCCCCAGGGTTCCAAGCCCGGTCTTAAAGGGCCAATGCCTTAAAGGTAAGGTATCATTATATCGGCTACTGATAACATTCATCACAACTATCAAGGCTTTTATCTAGACTTTAGCCATCTCAAACATAAGGCTTAATTCAAGTCTTGAGGTCTGGTTTGAATAAAGTCGGAAATATTAGCCCCTAATATTAGCCTCGGGTGACATGTCTGTGTGGAGTTTGCACGTTCTCCCCGTGTCTGCGTGGGTTTCCTCCGGGTGCCTAACGAAGCGTTTACAACACAAGAATAGGCAGCATGCACCAAATTCAAGGCCTAACTACAAATCCTGCCATTCTGGGCTGAGACCTTAATGTAGGCCAAAAGCCCCCTATATCCTTTGATCCCCCTCGACATTTAAACCCAAGTATCGTTCATTAAACTTCCAGGTCACAATCCCTACATCTATTCTCATGTCCTGTACCTCAATTAGTTCTCCTGCCATTCTTCTAAACTCCAGCGAGTATAGGTCTAAACTGCTCAATATCTTCCTCGGAAGGCAAGTCCTTCACCTATGGCTTCAATCTCGTGAACCTTCTCTGAACCACTTCTAATACATTTGCGTCTTTCCTCAAGTAATGGGACCATAACTGTGCGCAGTACTTGAGATGCAATCTCACCACTGCCCATAATCGCTACAATGCCTGTCGTTGCCCACACCCTTGCTGTGCAGACATGTGACTCGCTGTGGCCTGGCAGTTACCCATTCGCCTGGTGAAATCTGGGATTCTGGAATAGGAAAAGCCTTGGGCCCCCGAAGTCCAGCAAGGTTTGGGATTGGAAGGTAGCTGTGTTCTTGTAGGAAATAGATTGCATCGCCTCACCTTCACCCTGGAGCTGGCTCTGGTCTAGAAGCTCCATCATGTATTCCACATCGAGGGACAGGTTTGTCAAGTTGCTGCTCGCCAGGACGTAGGTCAGCACCGGCAGAAAGTCATCCGCTCCGTAAGGCTTCCCTGTAACAGAAAAACCGAGTTGCGTTACACGACAAAGCAGAGAACGGATGTGTTGGAAGGAGCGGCGGTGGCGCCGTGGTTAGCACTGCTGCCTCACAGCGCTAGGGACCCGGGTTCAATTCCGTCCTCGGGTGACATGTCTGTGTGGAGTCTGCACGTTCTCCCCGTGTGTGCGTGGGTTTCCTCCGGGTGCTCCGGTTTCCTCCCACAGTCCAAAGATGTGCAGGTTAGGTGGGGTTGCGGGAAAAGGGCAGGCATGTGGGTCTAGGTAGGGTGCTGTCTCCGAGGGTCGGTGCAGACTTGATGGGCCAAATGGCCTACCTTTGAACTGTAAGGATTCTATGGTGTCACATCTCCGGAAGATTATTAGATTCCACAGGCTACAGACATGGATCAGGAGAGACTGAGAACTCAGGACAACACCACGTTTTGAAAAGAGTGGGGAAGACAATGGCTGAGCTTTTCCAGTCCAGGCAGCACGGTGGCGCAGTGGTTAGTCCTGTTGCCTCACGGCGCCGAGGTCCCAGGTTCGATCCCAGGTCACTGTCCGTCTGGCGTTTGCACATTCTCCCCGTGTCTGTGTGGGTTTCACCCCCACAACCCAAAGCTGTGCAGGGTAGGTGGATCGGCCACGCTAAATCAGGGGCTGGTTTAGCTCACTCAGCTAAATCGCTGGGTTTTAAAGCAGACCAAGCAGGCCAGCAGCACGGTTCGATTCCCGTACCAGCCTCCCCGGACAGGCGCCGGAATGTGGCGACTAGGGGCTTTTCACAGTAACTTCATTGAAGCCTACTCGTGACAATAAGCGATTTTCATTTCATTTTTCATTTAAATTGCCCCTTAATTGGAAAAAATGAATTGGGTATTCTAAATTTATTGAAAGAAAGAAAAAAAAGGTTTTCCAGTCCCGCCCTTGATGGGAATCGTTGTTGGGGGGGGGGGGGACGGAAAATTTGACAGAGCGGCCAAACGCCGATTGGCTTCGGGTGGGAGCTGGAAAAGGCCGGCCAGTGACTCATTTTCCCTGCCAGGCAATTAACACCGGAAACTTCCTTTCAAATCCCCCTGTTCCACCAGTGTAACTTTGGCAGGAATCTGGTGGAAATATGGAACCAAATCGGGCAAGCGATGCACAGCGGTGTCAACTATTCCAACCTTAGTGTCTTAGCTGGCAGGGGTGAAGAAAAACAATAGAAAATTCTGGAAAATCTCCGGGATTTTCTTCTCCGACCCCATCAGGTGACCCAGTGAGGCATGAGCAGACGATCGACTCATCACGGTCTTGACTAACTGGCATTTTTCCACACAGCACCTTGGCAGGAATCTCAGAGACTCCAAGCTCACTGGATGTTGTCCAGAACCGGCTGCCTTTTCTAGGGCCTAATGGCTTAGGGATGGACAATAAATACTGGCCTAACCAGCGACACCCACATCCCATAAATGAATTTTTAAAAAAGAATCAATATCTCGTCCAAAAGGCAGCATTTTACACAGAAAATTGGAGCAGGAGGAGGCCATTCAGCCCTTCATGCCTGCTCCACCATTCATTATGATCATGGCTGACCATCCAACTCAGCAATCTATTCCGGCTTTCCCCCCCATATCCTTCGATCCTCTTTGTCCCAAGTGCTGTACCTATCTCCTTTTTGAAAACATTTGACCTCATCTGCTTTCTGTAGCAAATTCCACATGCCGACCACTCTCTGGGTGAAGACATTTCTCCTCATGTCGGTCCTAAATGGTCTACCCCGTATCCTCGGACTGTGACCCCTCGTTCTGGCCACCCCCCACCATCGGGAACATCCTTCCTGCGTCTACCCTGTCCAGTCCTGTTAGAATTTTACAGGTTTCTATGTATAATTGCAGCAACACATCCCTGCTCCTGTACTCAGATCCTCTCGCAATGACAACATTATCATAGAATTTACAGTGCAGAAGGAGGCCATTCGGCCCATCGAGTCTGCACCGGCTCCTGGAAAGAGCACCCTACCCAAGGTCAACACCTCCACCCCATCCCAATAGCCCAGTAACCCCACCCAACACTAAGGGCAATTTATCATGGCCAATCCACCTAACCTGCACATCTTTGGACTGTGGGAGGAAACCGGAGCACCCGGAGGAAACCCACGCACACACGGGGAGGATGTGCAGATTCCGCACAGACAGTGACCCAAGCCAGAATCGAACCTGGGACCCTGGAGCTGTGAAGCCATTGTGCTATCCACAGTGCTACCGTGCTGCCCCTTTTTTACCGCCTTCTTGCCTTCTTTACCGCCTGCTGCACCTGCATGCTTCCCTTCAGTGACCAGTGTACAAGGACACCCAGGCCAATCTCTAGCCATTCAGATAATCTGCCTTCCTGTTTTTGCAACCAAAATGGATAACCTCACATTTACCCACATTGTATTACATCTGCCATGCAATTGCCACTCACTTGTCCAAATCACACTGAAGGATCTCTGCATCCTCCTCACAGCTCACCCTCCCACCCACCCTTGTGTCATCTGTAAATTGGGGATTTAAAAAAAAATTTTAAGTACCCAATTCATTTTTTCCAATTAAGGGGCAATTTAGCGCGGCCAATCCACCTACCCTGCACATCTTTGGGTTGTGGGGGCGAAACCCACGCAGACACGGGAGAATGTGCAAACTCCACACGGACAGTGACCCGGGGCCGGGATAGAACCTGGGACCTCGGCGCCATGAGGCAGCAGTGCTAACCACTGTTGTGCTGCCTAAATGTGGAGATATTACATTTAGTTCCCCCATCTCAATCATTAATATAAATATGTAAATAGCTCAGGCGAAGCACTGACCCCTGCGGTACCCCACTAGTCACTGCCTGCCACTCGGAAAAATATCCGTTTGCTCCTACTCTTTGTTTCCTGTCTGCCAACCAGTTTTCTCTCCATAGTTTTTATCCTTCCAAGCAGGGAAACATTAAATTAAACCCAACTATCCAACTCAATAAACTGCCCCCAATCCCATTAACTTTAATTTCATACTTTAATAAGAGTTAATCTCTTCCATGGGACCTTGTCAGAAGCCAGAATGGTAGCCCAAATAAACCATATCCACTGGTTCCCCCTCATCAACTCTACAGGTTACATCCTCAAAGAATTCCAATAGATTTGTCAGGCATGATTTCCCCTTCATAAATCCACGTTCAACTTTGATTGACCCTCACACTCTTTTCCAAGTGCTCTGCTATTAAATCTTTTATAATGGACTCTGGCATTTTCCCCATGATCAACATCAGGCTCACTTCCAGAACTCCCTGTTTTCTCCCTAGTTTTTAACTAGTTAGCCTCCAATCCATCGGAACTGTTCCAGAGTCGATGGAATCTTGGAAGATGACCACCAATGCATCCACTATTTCTTGGGCCACTTCTATAAGTACTCTGGCATGTAGATTATCAGACCCTGGGGATTTATTGGCCTTCAATCCCATCAATTTTCCCAATACCATTTCCCTACTAATACTGATTTCCTCCAGTTCCTCCCGCTCACAAAACCCTGCATTCCCCAACATTCCTGGCACCTTATTCGTGTCCTCCTTTGTGAAGACAGAACCAAAGTGTTTATTTAGTTGGTCAGCTATTTCCTTGTTCCCCATTATAAATTTCCACTGTTACTGACTGTAAGGGACCTACATTTATCTTCACCAATCTTTTTCTCTTCACATACCTATAGAATCTGTTACACTCAGTTTTGATGTTCCCTGCAGGCTTCCTCGTGTATTCTATTTTCCCTTATTAATCAATCCCTTTTGAGGGTGGCGCAGTGGTTAGCACTGATGCCTCACGGCGCCGAGACCCGGGTTCGATCCCAGCCTCGGGTCACTGTGCGTGTGGAGTTTGCACATTCTTCCCGTGTCTGAGTGGGTTTCACCCCCCAAAACCCAAAAAAGATGTGCAGGGTAGGTGGATTGGCCACGCTAAATTGCCCCTTAATTGGAAAAAAAAGAATTGGGTACTCTGAATTTATTTTTAAAAATTAATCAATCCCTTTGTCCTTCTAAACTCCCAATCCTCAGGTCTGTTTTTTTTCTGGCCAATTTGTATGCCTCTTCCTTGTGTCTAATACTGTCTTTAATTTCCCTTGTAAACCATGGTGTGGCCACCTTTCCCATTTTACTTTTGCGCCAGACAGCAATGAATAAAAGTTGCAGTTCACCCACGCGCTCCTTGAATGTTTGCCATCGCCTGTCCACCGTCATCCCTTTAAATACCATTTCCCAATCCATTCTACCCAACTCACACCTCCAACCATCGTAGTTTCCTTTATTTGGAATCGGGATCCCAGACTCAGAATCAACCACGTCACTCTCCACCTTGACGAAGAATTCGATCATATTATGATCGCTCATCCCAAAGTGCCTTGCGACAGCTAGATTGCCAATCGTTCCTTTCTCATTACACAATCCCCAGTCGAGGATGGTCTGTTCTCTAGTTAGTTCCTTCTGGCAGCACAGCAGTCCCTCAGTGCCGATGACCAGCCTGCCCTCTCAGGTGAGTGTAAAGATCCCAGGGAACTATTTCAAAGAAGAGCGGGAGAGTGCAGACGTGGCGGGCTAAATGGCCGCCTTCTGCGCCGTAACAATTATGTGATTCACGATCCCTGCCGACCTAGTCAATATTGATCCCTCAACAGGCATCCGTCTTTATGTAAATCACACTTGAACGTCATCACAATGTTGTTTGTGGGATCTCGCTCTGAGCAAATCGGGTGACGCGTTTCTGACAGGGCACGAGTGACAGCACTGCCTTGGCTGCGATTTCCAGCAACTTATAACAAGGGAAGGAGACTATTCGGCCCGTCATGTCGCTGCCAGCGAACATGGCCTTCATCAAGCCTAACCCCGCATGTTCTGAGCCACTTACTGAAAGAGAATTCTCTCACTGAACCTAAGGAATATCCGTAATGGGGGATTTGAAACGCGAACCCTTCTGGGAAAGAGACTGACAGAAACATAGACATAGAAACATATTTAGGAGCAGGAGTAGGCCATTCGGCCCTTCTAGTCTGCTCCTCCATTCAACATGATCCTCTATCTGAACGCCATATCCCTTTAGAGTCTACAAATCTATGGCTCCTGGTGTTCGCTGCTCACCTGATGTCGCCGACATGGCTTCATAAATAAGCTTGCAGGCCTTCAGGAGCTGGGTCACCTTCTTCCAGGGCGAATAGGACGCGTGCATGGCGTTGAATTTCTGCTGGATTTTCTCCAGGCCCACGGCGTCAGGCACGCCAGCCGTCACGCTCAGCTCTGCCAGGCTCTGGGTCTGGAGGACGGGCTGCTTGTCCCTCAGCCTCTTGAGGGAGCCGTCCCTGGTGCGGAAGGCGAGGAGGCTGGAGTAGATGTGGTCTCGCAAAGGCTTCAAAATGCACTTCTGCAAAGCCTTTTCGATGGACGCGTCTGAAAAAGACACAAAGACGCCAGGGTTATTCTCCGGGAGGTAAGTTGGCGGGTTGACAGTTAGGAAGGTGGCCGGCATGTTGGCCTTGGTTGGAGGGTGACGGAATGTACAGGAATAAAGAGGTCTGGCTACGTAGAGCCCACACTGGGCGGGATTCCCCAGTTTGCAAGCCCCGGGTTTCCCAATGGAGCGCCATCCACTGGCGGTGGGATTCCATACTCCAGCCGCGTGTCAATGGGATTTCCCATTGTAGCCACCCCACGCCGCTGGGAAACCCGCTGGTGGGGGGGGGGGGTGCGTTGCCAGCGGGAAAAGTATATTGTAACGACCGGAGAATTTCGGCCACTGTATAGAGTTTGGTCTTCATATTTAAGGAAGGATATATATGCGTTGGACGTGGTACAGCGAAGGTTCACTAGCTTGGTCCTCATGGGCTTGAGAGATCCTACCACCAGAGGCTGAGTAAATTGGGTTTATATTCTCTGAAGAAGGAGAGGCAGCTTCATTGAAACACATACGATCCCGAAGGGTTTCCCGCTGGTCGGGAAATCTAACACACGGGGCCACGGTCTCAGGTTAGGGACTGAGATGGAGGAGAAATTACTTCATTCAATGGATTGTAAACCTTTGGAATTCTCTATCCTAGAGGATTGTGGATGCTCCATAGTTGAATACATTTAAGGCTGGGGTAGAGAGGTTTTTGATGTTTCAAAGTATCAAGGGCATTAGGGAACGGGCAGGAAAGGGGAGTTGAAGACCAAGGTCAAGCATGATCGTACTGAAGGGCAGACCAGGCTCGACGGGCTGAATGGCCAACTCGTGCTCCTATTTTGTGTGTTCTTGAGGACCCCATTCAGGCCACCACTCACCTATTCCCCATAGGGAGTGATCTCAAAAGGCAAATCCAAATGGCAAATGGCTGCTTCGAAACTCATGGGGTCACTCAGAGAGCAATTGTAACCATTTGTAAATTCTGGATTTAATGATTCTTTCCATTTTTAATTCCTCCTCCAGTTTTTTCTGCTGGTGTTCTGGAGCTGGAAATTCAAAGTGGATCCCGAGTGATGGACATCATAGACTCCCTACAGTGGAGATGGAGGCCGTTTGGCCCATCAGGACTGCACCGAACCTCCGAAGGAGCGCCCCAACTAGGCCCACGGCCTCCGCTGGATCCCCCTAACCACACCTAAGGTATTTGGACACTAAAAGGCAATATAGCACGGCCAATCCACCTAACCTGCACACTGTGGGAGGAAACCGGAGCACCCGGAGGAAACCCACGGAGACCATGGGGAGAACGTGCAGACTCCGCTCAAAGTCACCCAAGACCAGAATCGGACTTGGGTCTCTGGAGCTGTGGGGGCAGCAGTTCCCAGGGGCCAGATACCCTGTGCAGTGGAGTGGTTCCTCTTGCCTAGTGAAGATTACCAAGTCATTCAGGCCATGTTGGCCTGACGATATTCTCACCTCAACTCCACCTCCCAGCAAGAGTCACCAGATGGCAGCCAGGAGCAAGAATCTTTTTTTAAAATTTAGAGTACCCAATTATTTTCTTTCCCAATTAAGGGGCAATTTAGCGTGGCCAATCCACATTGGATGTTGTTCAGAGAACGATTCACTCGGTGGATTCCTGGGATGAAGGGGTTTTGAGGAAAGGTTGAGCAGGTTGGTGCTCAGAATGAGGGGTGGTCTTACTGAAACAATTCCGAGAAAGCCCAACAGGGGAGATGCTGGGAGGATGTTTCCCTCTTATGGGAATCTAGAACAACTTGGCAGAGTTTCAGATTGGAGTTTCACCGTGAGGCAGCACGATGGCGCAGTGGTTAGCACTGCTGCCTCACAGCGGCAGGGACCCGCCAAATTGCCCTTAGTGACCAAAAAGGTTAGGGGGGGGTTTTGGGTTACGGGGATAGGATGGAAGTGAGGGCTTAAAGTGGGTCAGTGCAGACTCGATGGGCCGAATGGCCTCCTTCTCCACTCTATGTTCTATGTAAATTGCCGCTTAGGATTCAGGCAGGGGATTAGGACAAAGTCTTTCGAAGGGTGGTTGCAGACTCGATGGGCTGAATGGCCTCTTTCTTGCGCTGTCGGGATTCTATGAATAAGGGATCTCCCGTTTAAGAGGGAAATGGGGAGGAATTCCTTCTCCCAGAGAGCCATCAGTGTTTAAATCCACATCCGCAGAGAGCAGTGGAGGCTGGGTCATTCAAGAATGAATTAGACAGATTTTTGAGAACAAGGGATTCAAGGGTTATGGGGTGCAGGCAGGGAGATAGAGGCCAGACCATAATCAGTGCCGCCATGATCTGATTGATATGGCCTGACTACGGCTGAATGGGCCGACTGCTCCTATTGTGGAGATCCTGAAAAGCTTCAAGATTCTGATTATCAGTTCAACTGCTGCCTGTTCTATTGCCCTCTTCAACGCAATGCCTCCTCGGGCCAATCCCTTAGCACAGCGGGAGCAGTGGGTGGGTTAAATTCAGGTTGCCAACTCTGGGTGGACTTATTCCTGGAGATGTTCGTCACCTGACCTCCTGTGAGGTCACACAGACCGTTCCTCTCCCAAGACGTTTATACCCTATAAGTGGTAGTGTTTTAAGAGATCGGGAAGTGGCGGGAAGGTGGCGCAGTGGTTAGCACTGCTGTCTTACGGCGCCGAGGTCCCGGGTTCGATTCTGGGTTACTGTCCGTGTGGAATGTGGCGCTAACAATTGCACTCAAAGACGAGAGACAAGTTCAATCGAGGCTTTATTGCTGTGTGAGGCTATTCCTCCGGCTGCAACTGTAGACTAGGGTCTGAGTGACTCACACGCATATTTATACACAAGCTCCCTGTGGGCGGAGCTAGCCAGCAGGGGCTTACCGGAGGAACCTGTATTACAGGTACAGCCATACATCCCCCTACTGCAAGTACACATAACTACAGTGGTTATCACCACGTGGAGTTTGCACATTCTCCCCGTGTCTGCGTGGGTTTCGCCCCCACAACCCAAAGATGTGCAGGGTAGGTGGATCGGCCACGCTAAATTGCCCCTTAATTGGGAAAAATGAATTGGGTACTCTAAATTTTATTTTTAAGAAACGAGATCGGCAAGTTACTTTCACATCCCTCTGTGATTTCTGCCCCAGGGTGTTTGCATGCAGGAGAATCCAGGGGATGAATCACCGGCGACTCCAAGGCAATCCCTGAGTTTTGACAACACCCCCACACCTTGGCTTAAATATTCACTCAGACTTCAAGGCCCGTTGCCAAATTTCCCGACAACGGTCGTCAGCAGGAAGCGAATGAATGAACGAGGCACTTCTATGTCATCTCAAGCAAAAACCACAAAACTCACGCCTCTGTAGCTGGGCCGCGTCGCTCGATCAGACTAACGGATGCTGCTGCACGGGCTCAAATAAATGCGGACCTTGTGAAAAGGCCACCCCAGCTCCCATTTGTCATGTGATTTCCCATAAAGGCCAGTCAAAAAGATCTGAGTAAAACAGAAATCGAGCGGCTTGTTTGCCACTCTCTCTCTCTCTCTCTCTCTCGCTCCGACAGGTGAAAATAAATAATTCCGCTGCGAGATTGGATAGGGTGGGGTTATTTTCCTGGGAACAAAGGAGGCTGAGGGGTGGCTAAATTGAGGCGGACAAAGTTATGAGGGGAAGAGGATAAAATTGTTTCCCTTGGTGGAGAATTCTAGAACCAGGGGACAGGGATTCAAGACAAGAGGCAGAAGGTGGAGAGGGGACGTGAGGAAGAACGTTTTTACCCAGAGGGTAGTGGGAGTCTGGAATTCGCTGCCCGAGTCGGTGGTGGAGGCAGAGACCCTAAACTCTTTTAATAGTGCCTGGATCTGCACCTTAATTGCTCCAAGCTACAGGGCTATGGGCTAGGCGCAGGAAGGTGGGGACAGAAAGGTCACTTGGGTGTCCTAGGGCTGACATGGACTAGACAGGCCGAATGGCCTCCTTCTGGACAGGCAGCTACACCCAGAAAGAAAGCCTTCCATGAAGCAGGTCACGTGATCAAGATCAGCTCACCCTTTCCTTTTTTCTCCGGTTCAAAATCTCTCCGCGAGACCTTTTGGCCGCACGCGAGGAGACGTGGTGCAGGATCAGAACCTGCTAGCTGAGGAAGGTAAGGGTGGCACAGGTGGCACCGTTTATTGCCTGCCTCAGGACACACTCTGTTGCCGTCTTGAGCCGCAATGCTCCGGCCCACAGCACCCTTGCACTCAAAGCAATTATGTTGAACATTGAGAGGGGAGAGTATCTCTAGTTTGCTTCTAAAGCTCCCGGCCTTGCCCGAGTTGATCATGGACACATCGGGAATGAGAATATCATTGAATTTACAGTGCAGAAGGAGGCCATTCGGCCCATCGAGTCTGCACCGGCTCCTGGAAAGAGCACCCCACCCAAACCCACACCTCCACCCTATCCCCATAACCCAGTAACCTCACCCAACACTAAGGGCAATTTTGGACACTAAGGGCAATTTATCATGGCCAATCCACCTAACCTGCACTTCTTTGGACTGTGGGAGGAAACCGGAGCACCCGGAGGAAACCCACGCAGACACGGGGAGGATGTGCAGACTCCACACAGACAGTGACCCAGCGGGGAATCGAAACTGGGACCCTGGAGCTGTGAAGCTATTGTGCTATCCACAATGCTATTATAAACACAATTATTAATAATAATAATTGCTTATTGTCACGAGCAGGCTTCAACAAAGTTACTGTGAAAAGCCCCTAGTCGGCACATTCCGGCGCCTGTTCGGGGAGGCTGGTACGGGAATTGAACCCGCGCTGCTGGCCTTGTTCTGCATTACAAGCCAGCTGGCTTAGCCCAGCCCCAGATCCTGGGTAGAGTGCTGGGGACAATAGGCCTGGAATCATTTCACGACCAATGATTGTGACTGACTGTTGAGGACGAATTTGCAATAACAGGCAGGATTCCCCCCCCCCCAACCCCACCGTGTGTTTCTCCACCGCGTGTCCATCACTGATGACGGGATTCTATCCTCCTCCTGATGGTCAATTGAATTTCCCATTGAAGCCGCCCCACGTCGCTGGGAAAGCCACAGGCGGGGGTGGCTCTGCCGTCGGGAAAGGTTCATCCCAACGGCTGGAGACTTTTGGCCAATGCATCATTTCAGGGTGTCCCAAACAACCACTTCTGAGATTCGGCCCCTGGCCCTGCTCCACAACCCCTCTGAGACCGATATCCCTGCTCTTCCAATTCTGGCCTCTGACCCATCCCTGATTTGAATCATTCCATCATTGGCGGCCATGTCTCCATCAGCCTGGGGAAATGGGTCAGCATTGGTGCATTTCATGGAAAGCTCGGTGGAGCGAGAAATTGCGGTTGCTCCCAATAATTGGACGAGATTAAGGTGGTCACTGGCACATTGCTGACATCCCGGGTTGAGCGAATCAGAGGTTTGGGCACGGGTTCAAATCCCATCAGCTGGGGAACCTAAAATTTCATGGTAGCCGTTGGTGGCGACGGGGAAATGTCTCTGGATCAGCAATCCACAGGCTCATAGGCTGCGGACATGGGTTCGAATCTTGACAAGGGACAGCTGGTAGAATTTAACACTGCATATTTTTAACGCCGAGGTTCTTGACTAACAAGGGAGTCAAAGGTTATTGGGGGAGGAGCGGGGGGGGTGTTGAAGCCACAATCAGATCAAACATGATCTTATTGAATGGAAGGGGAGGCTCGAGGGGCTGAATGGCTTCCTCCTGCTCCAGGTTTGGACGTTCTAATGAGGAACGATGACTTGAGTGCACCTGGGATGGGTTAGCTGGGCTGGATGGCCCGTTTCTCGAGTTTACATTCGATGGAAGGCTGTGATTACCTATATCGCACTCCTCGTGGTCCGACTGATCCCGGATGTGAGTGAGTTCCGAGCTTTGGGACAGGTAGTTCCGGAGGCTGGTAATCATGTGGTAAACTGCCTGCAGCATCTCCGTGCTGCTGGCGTACTTGCCCTTGTTCTCCGTGGTGTAGGAGATGAACCCTTGCACCAGGCTCCCAAAATAAGACCCCCTGTCCTGCGCCAGCTCCACGATCTTGTTCCTGATTTTCCGGTCCGTGGACATGAGGCCGGTGAAGGCGTGACCGACTGCCGACAGGCGGAACCTGACCTTTTCCGACAAGCCGGCCGAGTGCCGCTTGTGTTGCTGCTTCTGGAGGGCGTTCCCGGCTTCGCTGTCGTCCTCCACGCTGCTGATCGAGAGCGAGTCCAGCTCCGAAATGGGCGGGAGTGACGGGCTATCGCAGGACGAGAGGGAGGTCTCCGAGCGGGATTTCGTGAGGCACGACGGCGTCCCCTGATCGCCCCCTTCCAGCCAGGAGGCGCGGTAGGGCGCCGGTAGAGTGCGGCTGTCCCTGGCCCCCATTTCCGAGCCGGTGCTCCGCGGCCTGGTCCGCTCCTGCTCCACGTCCTTCGGGACATCGGGCTCTGTGTCGTCTCCCCAACTCCAGGCAGCCCGCCGTGTGAAATTCTTCCTCCTCAGAGCTGTCTCGGTGCTCTGAGGGGATGTGATCTTCTCCACGCTGGGGACAGGACCTTCAAAAGAAAGCATGAGTCAGCACTGTTAAAGCTCTTATAATAATATAATAATAATCTTTATTATTGTCACAAGTAGGCTTACATTAACACTGCAATGAAGCCACATTCCGGCGCCTGTTCGGGTACACAGAGGGGGAATTCAGAATGTCCAATTCACCCAACAGCACGTCTTTCGGGACTTGTGGGAGGAAACCGGAGCGCCCGGAGGAAACCCACGCAGACACGGGGAGAACGTGCAGGCTCTGCACAGACTGTGACCCAAGCCGGGAATCGAACCCGGGTCCCTGGACCTGTGAAGTAACAGTGCTAACCACTGTGCTACCACCTGTAACTTAAAATTCTGAAAGGTTTTGCTAGGGTAGATTATGAAGAAGACTTGTATGGGAGACTGAAACAAAGGGACACAATAGGGGGGATTCAAGAGAATCTTCTTTACCCAGCTGCCAAAGTGCCAGGGTGACACGGCTAAGACTGTGAACACTCCCCTCCCAGAATCTTCCCAATTTTTCGCAACGCCAAAACATGTGGCCGTGATTCGCTGGCCCCCGCCCACACCTCTCACACTCATCTGCTACCCCCCTGAAATAACCCACTCATTCTCGCCCAAGTCATATGCACCACCTTAAACTGTATCAGGCCCATCCTCGCACAAGAGGAGGTCCCGTTTACCCTTCGCAGTGCCTCACTCCATACTCTCCAATCGATCTCCCCTCCCAGCTCCCCTTCCCATTTCTCCTTAATCTTCACCGCCCACTACCCTCCTGGTATTCTAGTCGTCCAGATCAAGAGGCCAGCATTCCATTAGCCTTATCGGTTATTTTATGTTATCGGTTATTTTATGTTATCGATTATTTTGTTACCGAGGAACCAATTGGTTTGAGACATCAATTAGGAGCTGCGGGTTGGGATTGGGGTTGAAGTGTGGGACGAGGAACATGGGGTAGAATTCCCAGTGGGAATTAAGTCGTGGGGCTGGTGGGCAGCACGGTGGCCTAGTGGTTAGCACAACCGCCTCATGGCGCTGAGGTCCCAGGTTCGATCCCGGCTCTGGGTCACTGTCCGTGTGGAGTTTGCACATTCTCCCCGTGTCTGCGTGGGTTTCGCCCCCACAACCCAGAGATGTGCAGAGTAGGTGGATTGGCCACACTAAATTGCCCCTTAATTGGAAAAAATAATTGGGTAATCTAAATTTATAAAAAGAAAAAAAAAAAGTCGTGGGGCTGAAATCTCCGGCACCCCAGGCCACGCGTTTCTCGACGGAGCGCCGTTCGCTGTCGCCGGAATTCCCGCCTCCCGCTGCTTGTCAATGGGATTTCCCGTTGAAGCCGCCCCTACGCCGCTGGGAAACTTAGGGGCGGGGGGGGCGCACAGAGAATCCCAATGGCCGGAAAATTCCGGCCAAGATCTCAGACTAATTTTACATGGGACTATAGCTGTGGACAGACAAAAGGTACTTTCATCCCCACGTTTTCTGGGGTTTGGTTGTACAGGTGAAAGGGCAGTGTGCCAACTGACCGTCCGATGGACCGTACCCTCCCTGAGGTGCAGAAGGCTGGGTTACCTTTAAATATCTCCTCCTTCTCCAAGCTTTTTCCAGATGTTGAGTCTCCCGTCTCATCGCGCACCACCGCGTCTTGCCGCTTTTGCCGAGGGGTGGGCCTTGCTCCGCAGTTGACCGATGGTTTCCTGCATCTCGTCGCCAACCTGGAGTGCCCGAAGGCATGCGCCCGCAGGGGCACGTGGGTGAGCCAGCCATCCCCGTGCTCCCTCAGGAATAGGGGGTTGATGAAGAAGAGGGCCCCGTTCTCGGCCGTCACTTGGATGGAACACATGGGGAGCTGCTGCCGCTTCAGGATCTCCGAGCTGGCGGTAGGGCTGGAGTCCAGGGCCTTGCCCGAGGTGTCCTGGTAGAAAGCGTCTTGGCTTTGTTTGAAGGGCGAATCCCAGAACACTGGACGGAAACAAGGAAGAGAAACCAACATAGAACAGCCAAAAGGATGATTCAAATTTCTGGAGCACCTTGCTCGCATCAACCCCTGCATCCACGCCGCCGGTTCATCAGCGGAGAGGGGCCCATTCAGTGGGAAACCAGAAGATCCTGCCGCCCACACGGCGCCCATTGCATGTGTTGTGGGAAACAGAGCAGCAAATTGAGCACAGTAAGATCCCACAAACAGCAATTCATGGCAAATCCTCTTTTCCATTATGTTGGTGGAGGGATAACCTCCCCTGGGAATGTTTACCCCCCCCCCCCACCCCACCCCCCCCCCCCCACCCCCCCCACCCCCCCCCCCCCCCCCCCCCCCCCCACCCCGAGAGGCAGACGGAACCTCAGGTTAATGCCAACTGTAACATTCTCACAGCGACACTGGCTCCGAGCGGGTTAGGAAGCAAAATCTTGGAAGGTTGTGCTCACCGACCTTCACAAACAAAACACCTCCGTTTACACGGAGGGGCCGTTTAGCTCACTGAGCTAAATCGCTGGCTTTGAAAGCCGACCAAGGCAAGCCAGCAGCACCGTTCGATTCCCGTAACAGCCTCCCCGAACAGGCGCCGGAATGTGGCGACTAGGGGCTTTTCACAGTAACTTCATTTGAAGCCTACTCGTGACAATAAGCGATTTTCATTTTCATTTTCATTATTGCCCAGTGAATGCACCGGCCTTTTAAAAAATTTATTGAATAAATTCCAAAGAGATTTTTTTAAATATTAATTTAGAGCGCCCAATTATTTTTTTCCCCAATTCAGGGGCAATTTAGCGTGGCCAATCCACCTAACCTGCACATCTTTGGGTCGAAACCCACGCAAACACGGGGAGAATGTGCAAACTCCACACGGACAGTGACCCAGAGCCGGGATCGAACCTGGGACCTCGGCGCCGTGAGGCAGCAGTGCTAACCCACTGCACCACCGTGCTGCCCGTCCAAAGAGATATTATAAGGAGAAGTGAACCATTGCACTCTGGTCAGGCCCATACACAGGGATCAAACGCAGGAGAAAGAATGCAGACACTGGAATCCAGGTCCAACCAGAGGTCATTGCCTTTGGAGTGGACACGAGGAAGGAGGTGAAAGTCATTCGAGGAAGAGGGAAGTGAAGGGGAGAAGGAAAAGTGGGTGGTGGGGGGGGAGAGGGGAGGGAAGCAGTGAGGGAAGGAGGGAGAGAGAGAGGGGAGGGAAGAAGGGGGAGAGATAGGGAAAGAGGGACACAGAGACGAGGGAAGTGAAGGAGACAGAAATGTGGAGGGGAGGGGAAGAGAGGAGGTGAGAGGAAAGCGGTGAAGGAAGGAGGGGAGAGGGGGGGGAGGGAGACAGAGACAGGGAAAAGATGGGGGGGGAGAGAAAGAGAAGGTGGCGGAGAGAGACGGTGAGAAAAGTGGGGGGAGAGAGGAGGAGGGAGAGAGCGAGTGAGGCAGGGAAAGGAAGAAGAGAAAGGCGAGGGAACTGAAAGAGATAGCAGGTGAGAGAAAGGTAGAAGTGAAGGAGGGCGAGAGGGGCGGAAAGATATAAAAGGAAGGGAATGGGTGAGAGAGAGAGAGACCAAGGTAGGGAAGGAAGGTGAGGGAGGGAAGAGGAGAAAGAAATGGAGAGAAAATGGCAAAATAAGATAGGGGAAGAAAGGAGAGGTGAGGGGAGTGAGGGAGAGGGAAAGGAAGGGTGCAGAGCTAAAGTGAGGGAAGGAGGGGAAGAGAGAGAATGAGAAGGAGGGAGGGAGGGAGAGAAAGATGAGGGAACTGAAGGAAGAGGGGAGAGAAGGAGGGAGAGAGGGAAGAAGACATAAAGGGAAGGGATTGGAAGGAGTGAGAGAGGAGGGAAGGGGGAGAAAGAAGGGAAAGTAAGAAGAGGGAGAGAGAGGAGACCAAACTCTTTCCAATAAGACTGCGGAGGTGAGAATAGTGAGGAGGAAACACCAAGCAGGAAACAGCCTCGAAGAAAAGGAAGTCAAACTGAATATGAAAATGAAGTGAAACGATTAGACAAACTCACTCATGCCCAGCGCTGAGATCTTCTGAAGCTCCTCTTTGCTGCCTGTGTGTATAATGGCTGGTGGCAAGAGGAGACGAAATGGCAGGACATCTCTGTGCAGTTGGAAAAATACAGTGAAAATTAACACAGTTCCTGATTTCACTCCTCACCCTTCCTGTTTTTTGCAGTTACAAATGTGTAAAGTTCAGGGCCCTGTTGTTTTTTTTTGCTGAAGTATTTTTCGCGTTTGTGGTCAAAGTGGCTCTCGCTCCCACGCCTTGAGGTTGCCAAGTGTTTTTACAACACGCGTTATGGACGAGAGAGAGAGAGAGGAAGAAATCCACATTTCAAAAATTCGCCGCAGTCACTTCCTGAAAAATGGGTGACGAGCTCAAACGAGAACGTGTGAGGAACCGAAGAGGTGGACAGAAAAGATTTCTTTGCAACTGTGTTGCGGATCTGGAAGACATGGCCTGGAAAAGGCAGGGACTCCACAACGGAATCGGGAATATCCTGGAAAAGGAATCATTTCCAGCGTCGTGAGGGGGGGGGGGGGGGGGGGGGGGGGCTAATTGGATAGCTCCTGTACAGAGCTAGCATGGGCGCGATGGGATGAATGGCCTCTCTGAGTGGCCTCTTTCTGTGCTTTAAGAGGTAATCTAGAACTAGGGGCTCACAGGTGAGGAGAGGATGTACCCCCGGAGGGTCATTAATCGTCCCCCAGAGAGGGCAGCACGGTGGCGCAGTGGTTAGCATTGCTGCCTCACGGCGCTGAGGTCCCAGGTTCGATCCCGGCTCTGGGTCACTGTCCGTGTGGAGTTTGCACATTCTCCCCGTGTCTGCATGGGTTTCACCCCCACAACCCAAAAATATGCAGAGTAGGTGGATTGGCCATGCTAAATTGCCCCTTAATTGGAAAAAATAATTGGGTACTCTAAATTTTTTTTTTTTAAACTTCCCCCAGAGAGCAGTGGGGAGGAGGAGGGGGGGAGGGGGGTGGAGCTGGGTCACCTAATATATTCAAGGCTCTTGCAGACAGATTATTGATCGACGAGGGAGCTGAGGGTTATGGTGGGGTAGGCTGGAAAGTGGAGTTAAGGCCACAGTCGTCGGGATTAGCCGTTGTCGTATTGAATGGCGGAGCAGACCCGATGGGCCCAATGGCCTACTCCTCCTATCTCTCGTCCTCTTAATATTTTTCGTCTGCAGTAGTTGGATCAATCAAATGGCTTTCCAGGTGAATATGAAGGCTGGACTTTGGGGCCACATATAGGCTACTCTCGAGAGCTGTGCATGCTCAAACGTTGAGTATGTTGAGGACCGAGATGGATAGCGTTTGGACTCTTAAGGGAATGGCTTCGGGCGGACAAGTGGTGTTGATGTCAAACATGAGGCAATGACAATGATGGAGCAGCCTCGAAGGGCTGAATGGCCTAATCCTGCTCCTATTCCTCATGTTCTATCAGTTATATTTTCAAATTACCTCAAGATCTTTTTAGGGGGAAGAAAGAATGATCCTGAGTGAAGACATTCTTCCCGACATCGCCCCTGAACTGCCTGACTCTGATTTTAAGGCCCTCATATTTCTCCCTGTTGCCCAATCAGGTGAAGGCGGGGTCAGACTCAAGTGCGATGCCTCCCAGGGTCAACTTGACCTGTCCCCAACTCTTAATGAAGGGGCCCCCCACTTGGGCAAGAGGGCGAGCAGTGCCCGAGGTACAAAGCTCCAATCCCGGATCAAATGTAGGGAAGAGGTTAGACCACTCTGGACACTGAGACTGAGAGGGTCGGGTTCCCAACTCTCTTTCCCTTCCTTGCCCCCTCTTTTTCATAGAATTTACAGTGCAGAAGGAAGCCATTCGGCCCATCGAGTCTGCACCGGCTCTTGGAAAGAGCACCCTACCCAAGGTCAACACCTCCACCCTATCCCCATAACCCAGTAACCCCACCCAACACTAAGGGCAATTTTGGACACTAAGGGCAATTTATCATGGCCAATCCACCTAACCCGCACATCTTTGGGCTGTGGGAGGAAACCGGAGCACCCGGAGGAAACCACGCAGACACGGGGAGGATGTGCAGACTCCGCACAGACAGCGATCCAGCGGGGAATCGAACCTGGGACCCCGGATCTGTCAAGCAATTGTGCTAACCACCATGCTACCGTGGTGCTCTCCCAGGAAGGTCCAATCATGGAGTCGTTTAAGGCGCAGAAAGAGGCCATTCAGCCCATGGAATGGAAGCTGGCTCTCTGCCCTTACCCTTCCCGCCGTTCTGGTCGCTGTGCCTCTGCAAGTTGATTTTCCCCAAGTTGCCCGTCCGATTTCCTTTTGAAATCATTGATCATCCTGGCTTTGACCATCCTCGTGGGCAGCGTGTTCCAGGCGATTACCCCTCTCTGTGCAAAGGTAGTTCTTCCTCGCATTCCCCCCTGTATCCCTTCCCCGAAATCTTAAACCAGGAAATCCCTTACTCCTTGCACCATTGGGCTAATGGGAGCAACTTTGCTTTGTCTACCTTATCAAAATGTATCCCTCTAACATATCTTCCCTCGATCTTCTTTCCTTCACGGAGACTATATCGGTTGATGAATGTAAGTGTGGGAATGTCGGTAACACTCTCTTACCTGCTCACGCAGTAATAGCCAATCAGTTGGAATAAGCTGCTGAATCCCAGATAGGAATGTTCCAGATAAAAAACTGTGAAATATGAAGTGAAGCCGGGGTCAGTTATCAAACTTTAGCATCTTGCTATTAAACTACAAACCTCCCCATCATTGGACAGTGTTTTGCAGAGCCGTTACGGCCCAGAATGAGGCCGTTCGGCCCATCGTGACCGCGCAGGTTCTCCAAAGCAGCAATTCATTTGGTGCCGTTTCCCCCCGCCTCCTCTCCATAGCCCCGCACATTTGACCTCCTCGGATAACAATCCGACCCCCTTTCGAAGGCCTTGACTGAACCTGCTTCCGCCACACACTCCGGCAGTGCATTCCCCGCCCTAACCACCTGTCATAGAACATATCGTGCAAAAGGAGACCATTCGGCCCATCAAGTCTGCACCGACCCACTTAAGCCCTCACTTCCATCCTATCCCCGTTACCCAAAAACCACTCCGAACCTTTTTGGTCACTCAGGGCAATTTATCATGGCCAATCCACCTAAGGTGCACGTCTTTGGACTGTGGGAGGAAACCGGAGCACCCGGAGGAAACCCACGCACACACGGGGAGAATGTGCAAACTCCACACAGACAGTGACCCAGCGGGGAATCGAACCTGGGATCCTGGCGCTGTGAAGCCACAGTGCTATCCACTGTGCTGTCATGCTGCCCTATGTAAACACGTTTCTCCTCCTGCCTCCATTGCTACTTCTACCGATGCCCTGAAGTGTGGGTCTCTCTCATTCTTGAGCTTCCCGCCCAATGGGAATGGATTCTCCCTTCTCGACTCGGTCCGTGATTTGGAACACTGCTGTCAAACCGCCTCTCCAACCTTCTCATCTCCGGGAAAACAGGCCCAACTTCTCCAATCTGCCCACCAAACTGAAGTTCCTCATCCTTGAAGCTGCTGCAGTTGGTGTGAAACCAGATTCAGCAGAGTGTCAGAGGGAAGTGAATTTTGTTCCCTCTTTGCCTCGTGCACTCTCTGCATTGTGAGGTGCACAGAAGCTGTGCATCATGATGCAGAGAGCAAATAATTATCACTTTTTGGTAGCCAACTGTTTGTGTGTGTCTGTGTGGGATGTGTGTGTCTGTGTGGGATGTGTGTGTCTGTGTGGGATGTGTGTGTCTGTGTGGGATGTGTGTGTCTGTGTGGGATGTGTGTGTCTGTGTGCATGTGTGTGTGGATCTGTGTGTGCATGTGTGTGAGTGTTTGTGTGTGCATATGTGTCTGTGTGCACATGCATGTGTGCCTGTGCGCGCACTCACATGTGTGTGCATATGTGTCTCTGTGTGCACATGTGTGTGTGCCTGTGCATGCATGCACATGTGTGTGCATATGTGTCTCTGTGTGCACATGCGTGTGCGCGCATGTGTGTGCATATGTGTGTGTATGCATGCACTTGTGTGTGTATGCATGTGTGTGTTCTTGCATCTACGTGCATGCGTGTATGCGTCCGTATGCACATTTGTGTGTGTGCGTGCGTGTGTGTGCACATATGTGTGAGTGCATGTGTGTTTGCGTCTGTATGTGCATTTGTGTTTGTGCGTGTGTAATTGTATGTATGTGGGTATGTGTGTGCATCTGTGTGTTTATGCATGCGTGTGTGTGTGTGTGTGTATGCGTGCGTCTGTGTGCGCATCTGTGTGTGTGTGTGTGTGTGTGTATATATATGTGTGCGCATATGTGTGTTTATGCGTGTGTGTGTGTGTGTATGCGTGCGTCTGTGTGCGCATCTGTGTGTGTGGAGGTCCCAAAGTATTTTGGTGAGGGATAAATATTAACCTCAGGAGAATGAGGAGAACTCCAGCCTGGCCGTCTTTCACATATTGGCCACGGGACCTTTCACATACATCCACCCTCGGATTTAACATCTCAGACGACAGCACCTCAGGCAGTGGCGCACTCCCTCGCCAGAGTCAGCCAGTGCTCAAAGTCTCTGATGCTACCTAGGGAGCCAGGATTTCAGCTCGAGACAAGCACCAGGTGTGTCGATTGCCACTTTTTCCATTTTGTCAGTAAAATTCTAGATTAAAAACTGATATGATGTTGAGACAACTAGTGACGACTGAATGGAAAAGACAGGCTAGCAATGTCGCACAGAAAACAGCGTCAGGGTGGAATCAACGTAGCTCTGGGTACTTGGAGCTTCAGCCCCAACCCTCCCTTCATCCACAAGACGACTGACTAACAGAAACTGTGGAGAGATTTTCTCGAGTTTCAGCCAGATTGTTATTTAGTTCATGACAAAATCTTTCCTGACTCACCAAGGGAATCATATTCAGTCAGCTAGTTTCCATGACCATTACTGAAAACAATAAAAATATCAAAGTTCAGATGTTGCATAATCTCATCAAAATGGCAGCACAGAAGGACGCTGTTCGGCCCCTCCTGCTCAATGCTAGCTCCCCGATCTGGAGTAATCCACTCTGAGGCCATATCTCGGCCCTCTCCCCATCCCATTTTCCCAGTAGCCAATTTTAAAGAAAATGATGGACTCTGCCACACGTCTTCTCTAACTCTCTGCCTTGCTCTCTCTCGCTCTCTGCTTTGCTCGCTCGCGCTCTCTCTCTGCCTTGCTCTCTCTTTCTCCCTCTCACTCTCTCTCTCTCTCACTCTTTCTCGCGCTCTCTCTCGTTCTTTCTCTCCCCCTCCCACCCCCCTCTCTCGCTCGTGCTCCCCCCCCCCCCCCCCCCCCCCCCCCTCCCCCAACCACCCACCCACCCTCTCTCTCTCTCTCTCTCACAGCCATGGCTCAGTTTGGTTGCCCTTGTGTCTGGCAGTCAGAAGGTTGTTGGTATGAATTCCACTCCAGCTACTGGAGCACAAATAAATCAAGGTTGACAGCGGATGGAGAGCTGCGAAGGCCGGAGGATGGATGTTCGGGGATTGGCCGTGCTAAATTGCCCCTAGATGGGGTTACGGGGAAAGGGTGGAGGATTGGGCCTAGGTAGGGTTTCAGCGCGTTGGTGCAGACTCGATGGGCCGAATGGCCTCCTGCTGCACTGAAGCGATTCTATTCCATTCCAGCTGCCGTCTCTCGGATGAGGCATTGAACCGAGGCTCCCTCTGCCTTCCCAAGCCACTGCTTCGGAAAAAATAGCAGTGAATTTCCTCCTGGTATCGTGGACCAACATTTGTCAGCAACACGGAGCATGCCATTGTGTGAGATCTTGCTGTGCACAAAATGGCTGCCATGTTTCCGCCATTATTACAACAGCGAACATATCGAAAAGTTGGCTGGAAAGTGCTTTGGCATACCCTGAGGTTGTAAAAGATTCAATATAAATGCACATTCGTCTGATTTTCGCTGCCCATTTAAACATTTTACCCTCTTTTTTTTTAACAAACAATTTTAATGAGGTATTTTTGGCATTACAAACAACAACGGTATAAAAACAGTGTACACCGAGCAATAAACATAGAGCAAACACAGATACCTGTCCCTCCGAGACCCGCCTATTTAACCCCCTATTATACGCTACCCTAGCCCCCCCTCCTGCCCCCCCCCCCGCTGACTGTCATAATATACACCAGTATATCATGGTGCAGACACACACTGATGGACACACACACAGGGACCAATCAACATGTACAAACACCGCAGCCAATCACCAGTTAGAACACACGCACTATAAAGGCAGAGGGCATCACGGTTCCCGCTCATTCTGGGTGCTGCCTCTCAGAAGCACGAGAGCTCATCCAGCCTAGCACAGACTCACACCACGTGCTGAGAGATTCAACTGGTTCGGACAGGCACAGGTCTCTAGTTAAACTAGCATTGTGTAAACCCACAGTTGTAGTATGTCTAGCATTTTATAAGTAGTTAATAAAATAATGTTGAACCTTCTTCAGTGTTGGTGGCATATGTCTGCTTCACAAGTCCACAGTGCCCAACACTGACGATTAATTCTCCGCAAAGAAGGGGGCGGCACATGGCACAGTGGTTAGCATTGCTGCCTCACGGCGCTGAGGTCCCAGGTTCGATCCCGGCTCTGGCTCACTGTCCGTGTGGAGTTTGCACGTTCTCCCCGTGTCTGCGTGGGTTTCGCCCCCACAACCCAAAGATGTGCAGGGCGGGTGGATTGGCCACGCTAAATTGCCCCTTAATTGGAAAAATAATAATTGGGTACTCTAAATTTGAAAAAAAAAGAAGAAAAAAAAATTCTCTGCAAAGAAGTCGATGAATGGTTGCCACCTCCGGGCGAACCCTAACTCTCAAGGCGAACTTAATCTTCTCTAGGCCGAGAAAGCCAGCCATGTTGGTTAACCAGGCCTCTGACTTCGGGGGCTTTGAGTCCCTCCAAGCTAATAGTATCCATCTCCGGGCTACCAGGGAAGCAAAGGCCAGAACGTCTGCCTCTTTCTCCTCCTGGATTCCCGGGTCTTCCGACACCCCGACAATCGCCACCTCTGGACTCGGTGCCACCCTTGTTTTCAATACTCTGGACATGACGTCCGCAAACCCCTGCCAATATCCCCTAAGTTTTGGACGCGCCCAGAACATGTGGACATGGTTCGCTGGTCCGCCCGCACATTTTACACACCTGTCCTCCACCCCAAAGAATCTACTCATCCGGGCCACTGTCATGTGGGCCCAGTGGACCATCTTGAATTGGATCAAGCTGAGCCTGGCGCATGTAGCGGTCGCGTTGACTCTCCTCAACGCGTCCGCCCATAAGCCGTCCTCCATCTCTCCCCCAAGCTCCTCCTCCCACTTACGTTTCAGCTCCTCGGTCTGCGTCTCCTCCGCCCCCATTAGTTCTTTGTAGATGTCCGGGACGCTCCCCTCCCCCACCCACCCCCTAGACACTACCCTATCCTGGATCCCCCTTAGTGGCAGGAGTGGGAAGGATGATACCTGCCTGCGGAGAAAGTCTCGCACCTGTAAATGTCTGAATTTGTTCCCTCTTGCCAACCCAAACTTCTCCTCCAGCGCCCACAATCTAGGGAAGCTCCCTTCCAGGAACAGGTCCCCATCCTCTCAATTCCCGCCATACTTGAAACCCCCATCCATCCAGGCTCCCTATTTTACCCTCTTTTAACCTTCGGTCTGTTCCCTTGGTTACCGATGCACCAACTGTTGGAAACAACCCCTTCACTCTTCAACTGCACAAAAGCTCTCCCGATTTTGCAAACTGGGGCTGGTTTAGCACAGTGGGCTAAACTGCTGGCTTGTAATGCAGTTCAATCTCTGTACCGGCCTCCCCAAACAGGCGCCGGAATGTGGCGACTAGGGGCTTCTCACAGTAACTTCATTGAAGCCGACTTGTGACAACAAGCGATTATTATTATTATTACCTCCCTTCAACCTCGCCGTCTGCAATGAAAAGGTCGGAATGTGGTTGTTTTAAACCTGTCCCGGTCAGAAGGCGATGGCCAAAAACGGCGCAGGGTATTCAAACTGTGGCCTGGCCAAAGGCTTGACAGCGCTCCCTGTCTCCCAGAGAAACTCAGGCTGACTCTGCCCACTGCGGCCAGGGCGGGTACTGCGGCCAGTGCCCAGCTGAGTTTGGGCATTGGGCAAGAACCTGAGACTGGCGGGCGCAGGGAGTGGGAGAGGAGAGTCGTTCACGCCGACGGCTGTCACAACATGTTTTCAACACCTGTTATTTCTTGGATTACACGATTCAGTCAGAATGAGCTCTACTTTTCCGCTCTCGCCCTAACAAACTTCCTCTTTAGTGTTTCAACGGAACCTATTTTTCTCTCCTGTTACACCCACGGAGAGCTTCGTCTGTCGGTTGAGAATAAACTCTGTGGAGTATAGTGCGTGTCTCTCGAGATAACGTCATCGGTTAACTCTTTGTTATATTCGCTTTTTCCATTTGCCTTCCGGCCGTTGTTATTTTTCTGACGATCGGGTTTAAATGAAAAAAAAAAACTCCGTGAATGCTAAAGCTAAGCAATGGTTAAAGTGCCGGTGAAGACTCTGTCCCCAAGCTGGTGGCATCTGAGAAACCCCTTTGAAGGGGCTGGTTTAGCTCACCGGGCTAAATCGCTGGCTTTTAAAGCAGGCCAGCAGCACGGTTCGATTCCCGTACCAGCCTCCCCGGACAGGCGCCGGAATGTGGCGACTAGGGGCTTTTCACAGTAACTTCATTGAAGCCTACTCGTGACAATAAGCGATTTTCATTTCAAGAGATTGAGTCAGTCAGATTAGAGGGTCAATGGTATTGACATGTTAGTTATATTGTGCGGATTTGCAGGCGAACAGCATTGTTTAATGAAGTGCTGGGTGTCCATGACATGCAAACATCTACGGCGCTGAGGACCCAGGTTCGAATCCCGGCCCTGGGTCACTGTCCGTGTGGAGTTTGCACATTCTCCCCGTGCCTGCGTGGGTTTCACCCCCACGACCCAAAGATGTGCAGGGTAGGGGGATTGGCCGCACTAAATTGCCCCTTAATTGGATAAAAATAATTGGATACGCTAAATTTAAAAAAAATAATGATATGCAAACCAATGAGCACTCAGAATCGGACACAACCAATGGAGAGTCAGGACACTCAAGAGGTGGCATCACCACAAGGGGGCATGACATAAACACTATAAAAGGGATGAGGCACTCACACCCTGCCTCTTTCCACAGACAGACATCTAGAGAGTTAGACAGGGTTGATCAGCAGCATCACACCCCAGCACGTGGCTTAGAGCAAGCTGGTACAGTTAGACTGAGTTACTACAGTTAGATTAGCAGAGAGTCAAACTCATTTTGAGAACTGTGTTAATAGTTCAATAAACACGTTGAACTCATTTCAGAGTCAGGAGCATCCTTTGGTTACGACTGCATCAAGTAGCAGCCTGTGTTATCCGAAGCAGCAGAACACAACACTGGGGGTACATATAAACAGGGACGTCGGACCCAACTGTCTGACCCTCTCCTGTGGCTGTGTTTGCAGCCGGGATGCCTTGGAAAGAGGGTACGCGGTGCCCACCGGCACCCTTCAGGCCTTCCGTACCCAGTGGGCACGGCAGGGGCTGGGGTCCTTCATCAGTTCCAATAATAACATTTTGGTTCAGTTAAATAAGTGTCTTTTGATGTCCTATTTTAGTTGGAGTGCCCCACCTGGGGCCGTCGTTGTTGTCATTTTAGTTTAATTTATTGACGTTTTTGTTCTATTTAAAAGAGCTGAAATAGGGGACATCTGTCTGACTCTGTTCCGTGGCTATGTTCACGTCCGGGGGGGCCAGAGAGAGAGCACGCTTGGTGCCTTAGAATCCGAGAATCCCTACAGTGCAGAAGAAGGCCATTCGGTCCATCGCTTGCAGCGACATTTCGAATGAGGACTCTGCCCGTGCCCACCCCCTCTCCCCCCTATCCCCGTAACCCCATAGCCAGCACAGCCCGAGACACTAAGGGGCAATTTAGCACGGCCAATCCACCTAACCTGCACATCTTTGGACTGTGGGGAGGAAACCGGAGCACCCGGAGGAAACCCACGCACACACGGGGAGAAGGTGCAGACTCCGCACGGACAGTCACCCGAGGCTGGAATTGAACTCGGGCCCCCGGTGCTGCGAGGCAGCGGTGCTAACCACTGTGCCGCTATGGCCGCCCTTCCATGACTGGTGGGCACAACAGAGGCTGGGGTGAATTAGCCCCCCCCCCCCCCCCCCCCCCCCCCCCCCCCTCCCCCGGGCACCATTTTGATTTGACTTTTTAAAAATAGATTTAGAGTATCCAATTCATTTTTTCCAATTTAGGGGCAATTTAGCGTGGTCAATCCACCCACCCTGCACATCTTTGGGTTGTGGGAGTGACCCGGGGCCGGGATCGAACCTGGGACTTCAGCGCCGCGAGGCAGCAGCGCTAACTCACTGCGCCACCGTGCTGCCCCATTTCGATTTGATTGATGAGTTTCCGTTGATGTTTTGTTCTATTTACAGTGCCCCGTGTCAAGGCACTCCTCCCACCCCCTCAACCTCCCGCCCACCCCTTTTATTATATTGCTTCAGTGAGCAATAGTCCTTCAAATTAGCAAATAAATAGTGGGATAGCTGGGACACTGGGGTAGTGTGAGTGGAGAGCTGTCAGGGCGAACAGGTCAATAAACTCCCTCAATCAAGCAAAACTCCCTATCTTGGTTTCAACATCAGCGGCTGGCTTAGATTCCCTGAACAGTCCCAACTCTCAGCGCTAGTTACAGCTGAGTCACCAGAATTGCACTGGAGGGGAGGGGAGAGGAATGGAGGAGAGGGAGGGGAAGGGTAAAAGAGAGGAGCGAGGGGGGGAACAACAGGGATTATTGAGAGAAAGGGAGGGGAAGGAGAGGAGAAAGAGGGAGAAATGGAGGAGGGGGAGCTGGAGGCAGCGGAGAGGAAAGGGAAGGAGGGGACAGGCAGTTAGAGGAGGGGAGAGGAGAGGGGAGGGAGAGGAAAGAGGAGACGGTAGGGAGGTGAGATGGTGACGAGCTGTAAGCAGGAGGGGGGTGGAAGGGGCGGCCCAGGTCTTGTGTTTCTGAGCTCACGTCCTATCAGAACAAGATTTTGTGGAGCCATCGAACAAACTATGATGCCCCCCACAGTGAAATAGCTTGCCCACACTCTCGTGCATCGATAGATCTGTCAAACAGGTTGAAGGGAGCTGCAGGGTTGACAATCATTTGGCTCACTACACAATGTGTACAACTTACTGCATATCTGTGCACCGGAGTGATACCTTTCATGGTTCAATGGCCTGTTCATTCCCAGGAAAATTGAGGTAAGCAGTTAGAGAGGTTTACCTGAACCGTCCTCCTTGACGACAAAGTCCTCCAATTCCGACGTCCCACTTCCCAGCTGGACTGTCAGGGTCTTATTTTTCCCGCAATTATTACTCCACAATAAAAATGTCTGAAAGAGGGGGGAGGGAGAAAGCAGTTCAGTAGGATTATTTCTCCTGATGATACACGGCAACGCAAACACTACACCCCAGGCTGCGCTCCCATATTGTACCCTCTGTGAACCTGAGCTCATCCAAATCTCTGCAGTCCGTGTCTTAACTCACACTAAATCCTGTGCACCTGACCCAGTATTTACTTATGTGGCTCCTATGAAACAGCCTGGAATGTTTTATCACATTCCCCCTTCTCCTCCAGGTACCAGGTCCCAAGAGGACGTTGGTGAACATTGACACCCATTGGATTGGTTCACGATTTTGCTGGGAAAAGTTGATGTTATAACTGGATGGGAAGATCCCAGAATGGAACCCTGGCCGTAACCTTTAATAGAATGTGGAGAAACAGATTCACGGGGCCACTAATTAGTTTTAACATTTATTTAACATGAAAAAATTGTATTCTGATTCTCTATCACTTTCCAAGCAGTCTTTCCAAGAAAGATCTATACAAGTGTGCCACAAGTATGCCTTTGTTTGCTCACTTTATTTATAAGTGGCGTTTGACCTGTGATGGAATTTGCTTAATTGGTGGAAGAGAAGGTGTCATTTAATTGTAAAAAAGGTTTTCTTTTAATTTAAGAATTGTTTAACTGTTAACTAAAAAGCTATTTTCTGTGATATTAATGTGTTCAATCCTGTGTTAAGAATAAAGTTTGTTAGGGCAGCACGGTGGTGCAGTGGGTTAGCACTGCTGCCTCACGGCGCTGAGGTCTCAGGTTCGATCCGGCTCTGGGTCACTGTCCGTGTGGAGTTTGTACATTCGCCCCGTGTCGGCGTGGGTTTCACCCCCACAACCCAAAGATGTGCAGGGTAGGTGGATTGGCCACGCTAAATTGCCCCTTGATTGGAAAAACTGAATTGGACACTGTAAATTTTTAAAAAAAGAATAAAGTTTATTTTAATATAAAAGATACCGATTGGTCGGTGGAATCTCTCCTGGAGCAAGGTATCGTTTCCTCACAGCTTTAATTGTTTTAAGTGTTGGTTTGCGAGGATTTTAATATAACTTATGGCCATACACTAGGGAGTGCGGCTAGTTTATGTGCCCTCTGCAAACGGGTATGTCCAGAGCTCTAACAGTAGTGCAGAGGTGGCAGTATAACATTGACCAAACCCGACCCCCCCCCCCTCCTGCTCATGCTCCCGCACCACATCCTGCCAAGCAAGTGTTGGTGTAAGTCCTCAACTTCAAGAACAACTCAACACAAATTGCACCATTTGTACAGCGTCATATTTCCTGAGTGTGCTCAACCGGGCGCTCCACTGCCCGTCAACTGTGGCTGGGGGACCATCAACTCGAGGCCGTTCGGCCCATCGTGTTGCACCGGCCATCGAGCACCAATCTATTCCAATCCCATTTTCCAGCACTCGGTCCGTTGCCTTGTGCGCTGGGGCGTTCCGAGTGCTCATCGAAATGCTTATTAAATGTTGTGAGGGTTCCCGCCTCCACCGCCCTTTCAGGAAGCGAGTTCCAGATTCTCACCACCCTCTGGGGGGAAAGGTCATTCCTCAAAACATAGAACATACAACATAGAACATTACAGCGCAGTACAGGCCCTTCGGCCCTCGATGTTGTGCCGACCTGTGAAACCACTGTGGAGCCCATCTACACTATTCCCTTATCGTCCATATGTCTATCCAATGACCATTTGAACGCGTTTAATGTTGGTGAGTCCACTACTGTTGCAGGCAGGGCATTCCACGCCCTTACTACTCTCTGAGTAAAGAACCTACCTCTGTCCTATATTTATCTCCCCTCAATTTAAAGCTATGTCCCCTCGTGCTAGACATCACTATCCGAGGAAAAAGGCTCTCACACCCTATCTAATCCTTTGATCATCTTGTATGCCTCAATTAAGTCACCTCTTGATCTTCTTCTCTCGAACGAAAACAGCCTCAGGTCCCTCAGCCTTTCCTCATAATATCTTCCCTCCATACCAGGCAACATCCTTGTAAATCTCCTCTGCACCCTTTCCAATGCTTCCACATCCTTCCTATAATGCGGCGACCAGAACTGCACGCAATACTCCAAATGCGGCCGCACCAGAGTTTTGTACAGCTGCAACATGTAAAACCAAAACCTCCTGCCCCCTTACCTTAAATCTATGCCCCCTGGTTATTGGACCCTCTAATAAAGGGAAAAGATTCTTCCTATCTGTGTCCTTCATAATTTTATGCACCTCAATCAGGTCCCCACTCAGCCCCCTCTGCTCCAAGGAAAACAACCCCAGACTATCCCAGCCTCTCTCCAGAGCTGAAACGCTCCATCCCGGGCAACATCCTGGTGAATCTCCTCTGCACCCTCTCCAGTCCCATCACATCTGTCCTATGGTCAGCTAGCTATATGCAATGCATATTGTAAATATTAACTGCAAATTTATTCAGTATTGGAAGAAACTGATTTGGTTTGCAACTTATATAATGTCGACTTTGAGCAGTCACGTAATGTACTTTTAAAATTTAATGACTAAAGAATATTTTTGGGGGGGGGAACCAAAACTGCGCAAATGGGCAACAATTGCCAGTGAAGCTTTCACTTTGAGACTGAATTAGGAACAGAAACCGTGTTGGGCAGCTTATAGCGTAATGGTCGCTGTTTCCTAAACCGACATTAAACTGTGAATTAAGGGGGGTTATGTGGAGAGGCAGGAGACACCGGGATTGCTCCCCCCCTACCACAGCAGAGTTCAAAAGGAGGAGGGGTTTCGGAAGAGTAGATAGGGAGGAACTGTTTCCGTTGATTGGAGGGTCAGTAACATAGGTTTGAGATAGTTGGCAAAAGGCGCAGGAAGACAAGTGGCGAGGGGGGGGGGGGGGGTGGAGGAAACTGAGGGGATTTTATTTATGAATTATTATGATCTGGAAGGTGTTGCCTGACGGAATCAAATTCATCAGTAACATTCAAATGAGAACTGGACAAATGCTTGCAAGAGGAATAGAAAGGGGAAAGAGCGTGATTGGATAACTCAAAGGGTTAGAACAAGCATAATGGGCCGAATGGCTTCCTCCTGTGGCTCTCTGTCCCCTCTCGCCTTTAATGTGAACCTTGGCATAGAGTTGGGGGTTCTGATTCCCATGTTGCTCGTCAGACCTACCCCTCGGGGCTGGCGCCCCAGGACATCCTTCACGAGCGCCGACTCGATTCCGAGCTGGAGCCAGACGTTGTGGGACAGCGTCAGTTTGTCAAAGAGACTGAGCTTCGAACATGCTGAAATGTCTCTTTGATCCTCCTCCTCACGAGGGCTCTGGTATCCTCCATTGCAAAGCTGCTTGTGGTTGGGGCTGTAGGGACTAACATGAAAAAGGATTAGCATCAACGTTACAAGACTCCTGACCCTTACTCAAGTTTTAGACGGCTCACCACCAGCTCGCAACTGGAGAGGGGCAATAATATTGCAGGTTTTATTTTTTGTTAATTAAATTGGGTTTAACCTCTCAGTTCCCCATCGGTTTAGGAAACAGTGATCATAACGATATTAGCTTCCCAACCCGGGCTCTGTTCCTAATTCATTCTCAAGATGAAAGCGTCACTGGCAATTGTTATAAATTGAGAATCCCACCATCTGGGATTCAAACTCAGGCCCCCCAGAACATGACAACGCCGCTGCCTCCCCTGGACTAGCTTTGTAACTCCAGTTTATTAATTGAGCTGCTGAGGTGGGATTTGAACCCATGTCCCCAGGCCATACAGTGAGGTTACTACTACGCCACCCTCTCCCCGATTGTAAATACCTAATTGGCTACGACAAGCTTCGAAACTTACAGGATACTGCGAGGCCTGGATAGAGTGGACGTGGAGAGGACGTTTCCACTTGTCGTGAAAAACTGGAACCACAGGGCACAAATCTCAGACTAAAGGGACGATCCTTGAAAACAGAGATGAGGAGGAGTTTCTTCAGCCAGAGGGTGGTGAATCAGTGGAACTCTTTGCCGCAGAAGGCTGCGGAGGCCAAATCACTGAGTGTCTTTAAGACAGAGATAGATAGGTTCTTGATCAATAAGGGGATCAGGGGTTATGGGGAGAAGGCAGGAGAATGGGGATGAGAAGAATATCAGCCATGACTGAATGACAGAGCAGACTCGATGGGCTGAGTTGCTAATTCTGCTCCTATATCTTATGGTCCCGATGGTGCTATAGAAATTCACGCCCCCTTCCTATTCTATATTGTAGATAAATACAAACTTAAAATCCAGTCAAGTTTGAATATTCTGCACAGACACCGCGAGTTCTGGTGTCGTGGAAATCATAATAAAGGCAAATTCCTCGAGGTTCGATTTAAGGGAATTTATTTACACAAATATATTTGCGGAGAGAGAGTGTTCCAGCTGCAAAAGCCAGGGCATGCTTTTATAGTCTGAAATAACAGCTTGAAGTAAACAGACATGTTTATATTAAATAGACCTTGGAAAGTACGTAAGATGAAATACGTAGGCCGTATGTTCTTGGCTAAAAACAACTCGAGTACACATTTTGTTATTTTTTGGAGGACAATGTGTTTTCCTAATAAGGCCGAAACCAGAATATTTTAGCAGTATTTCATTTATGTTACCTGACCTACTTATTTTCATTCAAAAGCAGTGTTGAACTATAGTCAAGCATTTCCCAGCATGCTTCGAAGTTGGTTTACCTTAATTTCCCTTCCACCTATGGGACTGAGGGACGGGATTCTCCGGCTGTTCACTGAGAGAGGAGCTCAGAGATTTCGGTAAGTTTGTGGGGGCTGGATGAGATGGCAGAGAAGGTGGGGCCGGAGAGAGGGATGGGGAAGGAGGGGCGAGGCCACGGAGGGATCTAAAACAGAGGCGAATTTTAAAACCGCGATGCTTCTAGATCCCGGAGTTTGCATAGGTCAGCGAGCACAGTGAACAGAGGGGAACGGAGTTAAGACATGCGCAGCTGGGTTTAGGGCGACCAAACGTTTAGAGTGTGGGAGAGCAGCCAGGGAACTGTTGGAATCGCTGAGTCGAGCCCTGTCGAAGGTGAGGTTTTCAGAGGCCGAGACAGGGTAAAGTCGGCCTACGTTAAAGGTGATGCTAGTGAGGCGCGATGTGAGGTTGAACTTGGGTTCAAAGTTGTGAACCGACCCTGGCTTTAAGTCAGACTGTTGCCAGGGAGAGGGATGAGAGAACTGAGGGTAGTTTCTATTGAGCACGCCCCGCCCACACTCCTTGACTTCCACCCAGCCGGTCCTGCCCCTCCCCCGCCACCCACCCCCCCCCCCCCCCAGACAGAACATGCCAAAGGACACCCAGAGTAATCGTGCGTGAGAAACCTTTCACATGGCCCACCACAGAATTTACCCAATAGCTTCGCAGCAACATTAATGTTCCTCACCGGCCTCTGCCGTCCCACCCTATCAACATGTCCTCCTCTTCCCTTCTCAAGAATCGTAGAATGGTTCAGGTGTGGAAAGCGGCCATTGTGTCGGCGCTGTGTCTCTGCAAGAACGACTCGCCCAGGCCCACCTCCCCTGCCGGCCCTTTCCCTATAACCCTGTAAACAGTGCCTCGTCAAATAACCAATCAATTCTCTTCTTAAGCCCATGATTCAACCGGCCTCCACCACCCTCCCAGGCACAGCGCAATTGCAGATCCTAAACACTCGCTGCGAGAAAACGTTCTCCCCCCCCCCCCCCCCGTGACTCCATTGCTTCTTTTGACCAGTTGTCTTCAATCTGTACCTGTCTAGATCTCGATCCTTTCTCTGATCTAACTTCCCCTGAAATGCATCAGACAATGTGAGGAAAATGAGGGCGTGGAGGGTTATTGGGCCATTTTTTAAAAATTCATTTACGGGATTTGGGCGTCGCTGGTTAGGCTGAGCGTTTATTGCCCGTCCCTAGTTGCCCTTCAGAAGGTGGTGGGTGAGCTGCCTTCTTGATCCGCTGTAGTCCCGGAGGTGTAGGTCCACCCATTGCGCTGCCATTGCAGGTGTACAGAATTAGGTCACAGGTCGACCATGATCTAATTAAATAGCAGGACGGGCAGGGTGGCGCAGTGGTTAGCACTGCTGCCTCATTATCATAGATTAATCATAGATTATCATAGAATTTACAGTGCAGAAGGAGGCCATTCAGCCCATCAAGTCTGCACCGGCTCCTGGAAAGAGCACCCTACCCAAGGTCAACACCTCCACCCTATCCCCATAACCCAGTAACCCCACCCAACACTAAGGGCAATTTTGGACACTAAGGGCAATTTAGCATGGCCAATCCACCTAACCTGCACATCTTTGGACTGTGGGAGGAAACCGGAGCACCCGGAGGAAACGTGCAGACTCCGCACAGAGAGTGACTCAAGCCGGGAATCGAACCTGGGACCCTGGAGCTGTGAAGCAATTGTGCTATCCACAATGCTACCGTGCTGTCTCTCGTTCTTTATGTTCCTCGTTCCTTATTCGTTATGGCGCCGAGGTCCGATTCTGGCTCTGGGCCACTGTCCGTGTGGACACATTCTCCCCGTGTCTGCGTGGGTTTTGCCCCCACAACCCAAAGATGTGCAGGGTAGGTGGATTGGCCAAGCTAAATTGCCCCTTACCTGGAAAAAATGAATTGGGTACTCTACATTTATATATATATACAAAAAATCATCCTAATTAGGGGCAGCATGGTGGTGCAATGGTTAGCACTGTTGCCCCAAGGCGCCGAGGACCCAGGTTCGATCCTGGCCCTGGGCCACCGTCCGTGTGGACACATTCTCCCCGTGTCTGCGTGGGTCTCGCCCCCCCACAGCCCAAAGATGTGCAGGGTAGGTGGATTGGCCAGGCTGAATTGCCCCTTAATTGGAAAAAAATAATAAACGTATTTTTAAAATGATCTAATTGAATAGCAGATCAGGCCAGAGGGGCTGAATGGCCTCCTCGTGTTCCTAGAAACAGCCAAACCTCTTCTGGCACAGGGCTCTGACATCTCTCTTGCTCGCGCCCGAATGGTGTCAGACTTTATATTTCTGGTTTGAACAGGTGTCTTCTTATCGCTGTGCAATCAGAGAAGCTGCATCAACGTTGGAGGGAACGTGACAAGAGTAACAACAGCCAAACTTTAACGGCAAACGAAGAAGTGCAGATTCCGTCACTTGGGCTGATGTCATTTCCCTGCATTGTCCAGGGGTTTGTATTTTGATAAATGCACAATTACAGCATTCTAACCATCGCCTCCTTTTCCTGCATCGCCTTTGGCTCAGTGATTGATTTATTTCGCCCTTTTTCACAAACTCAGTTGCCCCAAAGTCCGCTAACGCCAATGGAATACCTTCTGTCAAAGTGTAGCGACCACGGCAGCCATTTTGTACACAGCAAGCTCCCAAAACAGCAATGAGATTGACCGATTTGCTGAGGTTGTTTGACAAGTTAAACACTGGGACCTGGGGCACGGCCAAGGACTTTCCTCTTCCCATAGCGGCTGTGGGATCTTTTGCGTCCAATGAAGGTAGACGAGGAGGGAGCGGGGGGGGGGGCGAGGGTGGCTAAATGGCTCACGTGCACGATGGCACTGTTGACAGAGACTCTCCCCCTCAGTACTGCAGTGGGAATCTCTTGAGTGTGGTGCCCAAGTCTTTGGTGTGTGACTCGAACTCTGAACCTGCTGAGCCACTGGGCCACATATAACAAGGATGGATTCCCTACATCCTGGAGCAGTCCCAGTGGCTTGGAAAGTAGCAAAAAATAACCCTGCTTTTCAAGAAAGTAGGATCGGAGAAAACAGGGAACTATTGACCAGTTCGCCTGGCATCAACTTTGGCGGAAGTGAAAGATCGGGCAGCACGGTAGCATTGTGGATAGCACAATCGCTTCACAGCTCCAGGGTCCCAGGTTCGATTCCGGCTTGGGCCACTGTCTGTGCGGAGTCTGCACATTCTCCCCGTGTCTGCGTGGGTTTCCTCCGGGTGCTCTGGTTTCCTCCCACAGTCCAAAGATGTGCAGGTTAGGTGGATTGGCCATGATAAATTGCCCTTATTGTCCAAAATTGCCCTTAGTGTTGGGTGGGGTTACTGGGTTATGGAGATAGGGTGGAGGTGTTGACCTTGGGTAGGGTGCTCTTTCCAAGAGCTGGTGCAGACTCGATGGGCCGAATGGCCTCCTTCTGCACTGTAAATTCTATGATCCTGCTGGTGGGTAGAGTGGCATGATCCCCCCCTTTGTATTTGACAAATCCATGAGGGTTTCTTTGAGGTTGTATCTAACCGGCCAGATAAGGGGGAAACGAGTGAACATATGTGAATTTAAAGAAAAAGCATTGGATAAGGTACCAGGCTGGAGGCTATTGCACCAAACGATGACTCCTAGAATTGGGTACAATATATTGGTGTGAATTGTTGGATTGGCCAACAGAGAGTAGGAATAAATGAGTCATTTTCAAGTTGTTGATGGAGTACCACAACAATCGGTACTTGGGCTTCAGGTATTTTCAGTCCCATCGATGAGAGGCTGAGTTTAAAGCGTCAAAATTTACCGATGGTGTGCGGGACAGTAAACTGAGACGACGCGAAGATGATGCAAAAGGATTTTGGTGGGGGACGCGAGTGGGAAAGAAGGTGGCAAACGGAATAAGAGGTGAAGAAATGAGAAGTCATTCAATTTAGTTGGAAACAAATCTCACATTTCAAAAAAAAAATTTAGAGTACCCAATTCATTTTTTTTTTCAATTAAGGGGCAATTTAGCGTGGCCAATCCACCTACCCAGCACATCTTTGGGTTGTGGGGGCGAAAGCCACGCAAACACGGGAAGAATGTGCAAACTCCACACGGACAGTGACCCAGAGCTGGGATCGAACCTGGGACCCTCGGCGCCGTGAGGCAGCGGGGCTAACCCACTGCGCCACCGTGCTGCCCCACAAATCTCACATTTTTAAAATGCGAAGAGATTGGTAGCACTCAGAGAAGAGAATCGCAGGGCCAGCGAACGGCGTGATGCCAAGAAACACGCGTCTGGGGGACCGGATAGTCAAACCCCATATTGGAAGTATTGTGTACAGTTTGGGTTTCCTTAACTCCTGAAGGAGCACTTGCCTTTGAAGGAGTAGGATGAAAATTCACCAGGTTGGTCCTCGGGATGAGGGGGTTGGCCTATGATCAGAGGCTGAGTAAACCGGGTCTATATTCCCTGGGGATTTGAAGAACGAGGGCGCGATCTCTTCGAAACGTAGAAAATTCTTCGCGGTCCAGACATGGTGCATGCTGGGAGGATGTTTCTCCCACCTGGGGAATCTGGAACACAGAGTCGCAATTCCAGAGTCGGGGAGTCGATCATTGAAGACCGAGATGAGGAGAAAGTTCTTCACTCAAAAGGTGGTGAATCTTTGGAATTTTCTTTCCCCGAGAGTTGTGAATGCTCCATCGATGCGCACATTTAAGACAGAGATTTGAAGAAATTCAAGGAATGAAGTGGCATGGGGAGAGTGCAGGAAGGTGAGGTAGAAATCATTATCGAATTGCAGAGGTTTGAAGAGCTGAATGGGCTCCTCCTATTCCTCATGACATCATAAGAACAGAAGAATTAGGAGCAGAGGTAGGCCATTTGCCCCTCCATCCTGTTCTGCTATTCAATAAGATCAGGTCTGTGCTCAATTCTGTTGGAGTTTCAAATCCCACATTCCCCATCTACCCCCCCGACAACCTTTGATACACTTGCCTAACAAGAATCTATCCACCTCAACCTTAAAAATATTCAGTGACTGGCAGCACGGTGGCTGCAGCCTTGCGGCGCTGAGGTCCCAGGTTCGATCCCGGCTCTGGGTCACTGTCCGTGTGGAGTTTGCACATTCTTCCCGTGTCTGCGTGGGTCTCACCCCCACAACCCAAAGATGTGCAGGGTGGGTGGATTGGTCACGCTAAATGGCCCCTTAAATGGAAAAAAAATATTTGGGTACACTAAATTTATTTTAAAAATAAAATGCAGACAGAATATAAAGTTAGTCTCACAACTATCATCGATTGTTGTAAAAAAAACCTTTACTAATCTGAGGGAAATCTGCCGACCTTACTCAGTCTGGCCTACTCCAGACCCATGGCGATGGGGTTAACTCTTAACTGCCTCTCTGGAATGGCCCAGCGAGCTTCACAAACGAGTAGGTGGATTGAATACACTAAATTGCCCCTTAATAGGAAAAAATGAATTGGGTACTCTAAATGTATTTTTAAAAATAAATAAAAAATATTCAGTGACACCCCTGGCTCCACAACCCTCTGAGGTAGAGAGCTCCAAAGTTGCACAGCGTGCCGAGAGAGAAAAATTCTCCTCCTCTCTGTCCTCTCGCTGATTTTAAACAGTGCCCCCCCCCCCCCCCCCCCCCCCCCCTCCGCCTAGTTCTGGACTTGCCCACATGCCTTCCAAGTCCACCTTGTCGAAACCATTCAGGGTTTTACAAACTTCAATCAAGTCGCCCCTCGTTCCTGTACACTCCTGTGGAAATGAGCAAGATCTCCTCCTCTAAACCACCTCCAACGCATTTACAGCCTTCCTTAAATAAGGCGACCAAAACTGTGCATAATATTCAAGGTGCAATCTCACCAATGCCCTGTTTAACCGAAGCGTTACATTTATGTTCAATCCTTTCCGTAATGAAGGCTAGCATTCCATTATCCTTCTTAAAGCTGCAAATGGAGAGGGTTTAATGTCCAACCCCCAAATCTGGGAAGGACCAGCACTCCCACCGTCCCGTCCCAACATATTGAGCATAGCTCAGATTAGGAACCCAAGGTCCATTTTGCCCTCTGACGGTTTAATAGTCCGCTAGACGGTGCCTTTAACAGCCGAGGCCGCAGGCTGGTTTATTAAATAAAGAACATTCAGCTGGCAAACTAAGTAAGGGTGACAATTAAGATCAGCTCTTTGCATTAACTTGTAGCAAATGACTAAAGGGGGGCAGCAGGGTGGCGCAGTGGGTTAGCCCTGTTGCCTCACGGCGCTGAGTTCCCGGGTTCGATCCCGGCTCTGGGTCACTGCCCGTGTGGAGTTTGCACATTCTCCCCGTGTCTGCGTGGGTCTCACCCCCACAACCCAAAGATGTGCAGGGTAGGTGGATTGGCCACGCTAAATTGCCCCTTAATTGGAAAAAAAAATATTTGGGTACACTAAATTTATTTTAAAAATAAAATGCAGACAGAATATAAAGTTAGTCTCAGGAACGGTGACCAGGAAACTATCATCGATTGTTGTAAAAAAAACCTTTACTAATGTGAGGGAAATCTGCCGACCTTACTCAGTCTGGCCTACTCCAGACCCATGGCGATGGGGTTAACTCTTAACTGCCTCTCTGGAATGGCCCAGCGAGCTTCACAAACAAACCAATTCAGTTCAGGCAACAAAAGTGACTCCCAAATCCCACAAACGAATTTTTTAAGAAGTGCCATTGGCAGAAGCCTTGCAACAAGGCCCTTAGAGTGTCATCTGGTAGCATGAATGTGTGGCTCACATCGATTGTTCAGCACAAAACAGGCCATTCAGCCCTACTGACCCATACTGGCATATATTGCTCCTCTCAACCCATCCCTCCCGTCCTTCCGACCCTGTCACCCTTTGACCAGGGGAAAGGATGGAGAAAGTAAAAATAAACTCACCGCAGCAAAGCCCCCCCCCCCCCACCCCGATGGTCTGTACCAAGGGCTCTGAGTTCAGCTGTAACCTCAAATTTATCCTGTGGGTTCGGGAGAAGGGGGAGGCAAACAGCAGGGATTTTAAAACCTGATGGTTAACTGGTAATTCCTGTGGCAAAGTCCTCAACTATCGGGAAAGATTGAACAGGCAAAATCGCTGGAGAAAAGAAGAATCTGGGGTGACCGAACTGGCGTCTTCAAGGATATGAAGGGATTATGCAGGAAGGATGTCTTGTGGGGGACTCTGAAACTAGGGGCCATCAGTATGAGATGAATTCAGTCGGGAATTCAGGAGAAACATCTTCACTGGGAGACGGGCGATAGTGTGGAACTCGCTGCCACGCGGAGTGGTCGAGGTATAGATGTGCTTAAGGGGAAACCAGGTGAGGGAGAAAGGGATTGGATAGAGTGAGGTGATGAGGGATGGGATGAAATTGGTGGGGAACATAAACACCAGCACAGACTCAATGGGCCAAATGGCCTGTTCCTGGGGCGGAGCACGCTGGCGAAATATAGAAAACTTGCTGCACGTTACCTCATCTGTTGCTCCGGGTCACTCGTATCACACGATGGTCTTCTCAGCATTGTTCGCGGTCCGCGTAATCCTTTATTCACAGGGACGTCTTCCCAGCTCAGCCATCCTGCTCCGCCAGTCCGTCCCACAGGCACGCGAGAGAGGGCGTCCTCACTGACAAGCCCCACTGATCTGCTCACGGCGAATGGACAGTTCAACCCCCCGACCACCACCCGGGCTACGTTTCTGAACAAGGGGCAGGTAATCCACTCCTGTCGGCAGACAGAACGAGAATGAAGAGAGTATCGGTGCCGTGAAGGTCAAGGCTAACCTCTGCACGAGCCACTCTCCAGATTAGAGTTCTTGTATATCCGGAGTTGCTGATCTTTTGCACTGCTCTGTGATCTCAGACCTGGTTTTAAGAGCGAGCGAGCGAGAGGGAGACAAGGTTACAACAGTTTACAGGAAACCACAGCCCCTTTTTTGTGGTTGCCTCATTCGATATATTTCACTTATGCCTTTTTTTTAAAGCTAGGCTGAGCAGTGTTCACAAAACTCAACGTTGTGACCCAGTTTAAGCTGGTTTTTCAGTGAGGAGATCTTTAAACATTGCTTCCTACAGAGGCATAAAACCCAATCTTCCCTGAGACATAAATCTCACCCCCAAACTGGGGAAGCTCTTTCAATCACTTCCACACTCCTGGTCAAAGAGATTTTGATGTTTTTTTTTACTCCTTTCCCTCCAATCTCTATCTGTCTCTTTTTTTCTTCCCTCTCTCTATCTCTCACACCCTTTGTCTCCAATCTTCTCTTTTCCTTCTCTCTGTCCATCTCTCACACCCTTTGTCTCCAATCTTCTCTTTTCCTTCTCTCTCTCTATCTCTCACACCTTTTGTCTCCAATCTTCTCTTTTCCTTCTCTCTGTCTATCTCTCACACCCTTTGTCTCCAATCTTCTCTTTTCCTTCTCTCTGTCTATCTCGCACCCCCTTTGCCTCCAATCTCTATCTGTCTCAATCTCTATCTCTTCTTCCTCAACCGTGATTTCCCACCTACAGTTGTGGACAGGGCCCTCAACAGTGTGCGGTCCATCTCCCGCGCCACTACCCTCGCCCCCCCTCCACTCCCTCCCAGAACAAGGATAGAGTCCCCCTCGTTCTCACATTTCATCCCACCAGCCTCCATATGCAAAGCATAATCCTCCGCTATTTTCGCCAACTCCAGCGTGATGCCACCACCAAACACATCTTCCCTTCGCTCCCTCTGTCAGCATTCTGCAGAGACCGTTCCCTCCGAGGGCCGAGACCACCTCTCTATCTGTCTCTGTTTCCTCTCTCTCTATCTATCTCTCAAATCCTTTGCCTCCAATCTCTCCCCCCACCCACCCGACCCTCGTCTTTCTGTTCCATCTCAATTGCCTCCTTTCCATGATTATTACCACATGGTCAGCTGGTCAAGCAGATGTGAATGAACCACACAATCCCAGAAAAGCACAAAGGCAGCAAAATGTGGGAAATGAAATATCTGCTACTGGTCCGAACTGGTCCGGTTTATCTTACAGGGAGCTCCAGTTCAGACCAGTACCAAACATTTCCGGTTCCAATGCCCCAACAATTTGAATCCCTCCCTCTTGCACCATCTCTTGAGCCACGCATTCAACCTATCTATCCTAACATTCTTACTCTGACTAGCCCGTGGCACTGGTAACAATCCTGAGATTACTACCTTTGAGCTTAATTCCTAACTCCCTGAATTCAGCTTGTAGGACCTCATCTCGTTTGTTCCTATGTGCACCACTACAGCTGGTTGTTCACCCCCCCCCCCCCCCCCCGCGAATGTCCTGCAGCTTCTCCGTGACATCCTTGACCCTTGCACCAGGGAGGCAACATACCATCCTGGAGTCTCGATTGTGTCCATAGAACCGCCTGTCTATTCCCCTTACGATTGAGTCCCCTATCACTAAAGCCCTGCCATTCTTCTTCCTGCCCTCCTGCGCAGCAGAGCCAGCCACGGTGCCATGAACCTTGCTGCTGCCTTCCCCTGGTGAGCCATCTCCCCCAACAGTATCCAAAGTGGTATATCTGTTTTGCAGGGAGATGACCGCAGGGGACACCTGCACTGCCTTCCTACTCTTGCTCTGTCTTTTGTTCACCCATTTTCTATCTCCCTCAGTAACTTTCACCTGCGGTGTGACCAACTCGCTAAACGTGCTATCCACGACGTCCTCAGCATCGCGGATGCTCCAAAGTGAGTCCATCCGCAGCTCCAGAGCCGTCAAGCGGTCTAACAAGAGCTGCAACTGAACACACTTCTTGCACGTGAAAGAGCCAGGGACAGTGGGCCTGTCCCTGAGCTCCCACATCGCACACGAGGAGCATGACACGGGTCTGGGATCTCCTGCCATGTCTTAAACCTGAGGTTAACTTCTACAACCACAATTCCAGAAAAAACAAAAGAAAAAATAAATAAATATACAAATGAAAAGAAAAACTATTTACCAGCCACATAAAAGATCCCATTTGAAAGATGAGCGCGGGATGGGGAGGGGCGTTCTCTCTGTGGTTTCCAGCTGGTCAACGCTTATTCCCAATCAACGTCACGGACACAGATGGATTATTCCGTCAGTTGTCTTATTGTTGTTTCAGGGATCTTGCTCTGCAGAGATTGGCGGTCAGATTTCCTACGTTGCACGGTTTGCCTTCCTCCGCATAATGAAGCCTATTGCCTCTCCCTCCCTGTGGCTCTATTGGGCCTGGGCTGCAGTTTGCTGCTGGCATAGCAACATCGGAGCAGTAGTAGGCCATTCGGCCCCTCGTGCCTGCTCTGCCATTCGACCAGATCACGGCAGAACTTCCACTTCAGCACCATTTTGCTGCACTCTCCCCTATCCCTGGGTGATCTTTAATATTTATAAATCTAACCATCTCTCCCTCGAATGTACTCAATGAATGCCCCCTCTCACCCTCCCCCCCCCTCTCCGCACCCCCCCCCCCCCCCCTCCACCTGCACAAGGCCTCTGAGATAGAGAATTGGAAAGATGCAGCACCCTCTGAGTGAAGAAATTCCTCCTCCTCTCAGTCCCAAATGGTCGTCCCCTTATTCTGAAACTGTGTTCCCTTGTTCTAGAACCCCCCCCCCCTCCTCCTCAGCTATGGGAACTGTCCTTCTCTATCTACCCTGTCGGGTCCTGTAAGAATTTTGAATTTATTGATGAGGCAATGAGGCAATTAGATATTGTAAGCCCAGGGAGAGCAAAGATCTGGAAGCTCACTGGGGCGGGGGGGAATTCTCTGTCCCGTTACTAAGCAAGGTTCTTACTGTTGTTATGGGCCAGGGTTTAGAGAACCCCAAAGTGTATCATGGAGTTCACCTGACCCACAACTTTTACTAGATTGTGGTATTGGGAGCACACGGCCCACTCTACAGGTATGGTACAGCAGAAATGGAAAAGTATTTTTTAAAGCAAAACAATGTTTATTCTATGAACTCAAGTTAACCTTTTTAAAATATACAGTGAACATCTTAGCAACCATCAATTCAGATACAACCCCCAAAGACTACAACACTGACTAAACCTTTAAGCTTTCCTTTTTAACATCCATACGACTTAAAAACAAAACCTTTATCAGAAGCACATCAGCTTAAAGTCACTACTGAAAACATTTATAATTCTGAATTCACCAAATGATCAAGAGATAGTCTGTTCACGGCAGAGAGAACAGCAGTACACCTGCTCTGTCTGGCTTCAGCTCCAACACGGAAAACAAAACTAAAACACACCCTGCAGCAAACAGCCTAAAACAAAAGTGAAAAGCTGACAGACAGCCCAGCTCCACCCACTCTCTGACATCACTGCAGTAAAAAACACCCATTTCTTAAAGGTACTCTCACTACAGATACTTATATACACACCCATTTATAAACATCCATTTCTTAAAGGTACTCTCACATGACAGTGTGTAATAGGTTTGTTCACAGCATCTCTCCGCAATCTCAAAATGTCTGCACTCGTGCTTAGAGCTCAACTTCTGTGATGTCTGTTTCCTTTGCTCTGGGTGACACGGTGGTTAGCACTGCTGCCTCACAGCGCCAGGGACCCGGGTTCGATTCCCGGCTTGGGTCATTCTGTGGAGTCTGCACTTTCTCCCAGTGTCTGCGTGGGTTTCCTCCGGGTGCTCCGGTTTCCTCCCACAGCCCAATGACATGCAGGTTAGATGCACTGGCTGTGTTAAATTGCCCCTCAGTGCCCAGGGATGTACAGGTTAGGTTACAGGGATAGGGCGAGGGAGTGGGCTTATGGGGATAGGGCGCTCTTTCAAAGGGTCGGTGCAGGCTCGATGGGCTGAATGGTCTCCTTCTGCACTGTAGAGGTGCTCTGATATTTGAGTCAGCACATAAGCTTTACCAAACACAGTGAGCATAGTCGAACCCAGAACCATTGAACCATTGAACACTGTCGTCTGCACTGCCTCAGGAGACCCAAAGATGATGAACTGGCCGATCATGACCTCCTGGTTCAGGCCTCTGCTAAAAGGACGCCTGCACGCGAGATATGAAGATTTAAAAAATGTTTTTATCCCATCCTTAAAGTTGCAAAGCCAGGGCAGCACGGTGGCGCAGTGGGTTAGCCCTGCTGCCTCACGGCGCCGAGGTCCCAGGTTCGATCCCGGTCCTGAGTCACTGTCCGTGTGGAGTTTGCACATTCTCCCCCGTGTCTGCGTGGGTTTCGCCCCCCCACAGCCCAAAGATGTGCAGCCCGTGCTAAATTGGCCCGTAATTTCAAAAAAATAAATTGGGCGCTCTAAATTTATTTTTAAAAATTAATTCTTAAAAAGTTGCAAAGGCAATGCGCGGAGTGGACGGGACAACCCGTTAATCCATCTCATTGCCTTCCTCCCCAGCAGACACCACCAGGGCAGAGCGGGGCTCCCGAGCCGCACCAGCTGATGTTGTCCACCCCTTGCTCAAACCATCGCCTCACAAGACAGAAGGAGGCCACTAATTTGCATCGGGCTGGACAAGGTTGGGCTGAGTGGCCCTGTTTCTGTTCTGTAACTTCTATCCCACTCTTTAGATGGGCTGAAAGGCCTTTCTTATCCGTGTCTTAAAGAAGAATAGAATAGAACTCCTGCAGTGCAGAAGGAGACCATTCGGCCCATTGGGTTTGCACCGACCCTCCAAAGGAGCCCCCTACCTAGGCCCACTCCATGTATCCCTACCTAACCTGCACATCTTTGGACTGTGGGAGGAAACTGGAGGAAACCCACGCAGACACGGGGAGAACGTGCAGACTCAGCACAGACAGTGACCCGAGGCTGGGATTGAACCCACGTCCCTGGCACCGTGAGGCGGCTGGTCTAACTACTGTGCCGCCCTGCCGCCCTCATCTTGAAACCCCATGAGGTGCCGACGTTCTAAATGTACCGAAGCCAACCACGCGTTGCGGAAGCTCGCTGTCTGCATTCTGAATTGTCCTGCGGATTTTTCAGACTCGCATTGTTTGGAATATTTCATTGTCGTCGCCTAAAGGTTCGCAAGTCTTTTTTTAAGACAGACCACCCTTGGCGTTCGCACGGTGTTAATGATCTGTGATTTGTTAGAATTGTCCTCTCCCAATCATCACCGCCCTGGATAGTTGTGTGTTAATTGGCGCTGTGTTAATGAAGAGCCTTGTGCAGAATCTCAGAGTGCTGGAGCGGCTCCCAGAGATCGGAGGCAAAGTCTCTCTTATCTCTGATTCTTCGGAGTGTGTTTTTGGTGCGTATTTCACTGTCTGAATTCTTCTGAAGCCTTTTTCCGCCAAGATGCCCAGAGGATTTTTAATCAAGAGGAACAGTGGGGCAACATCGTATCGGACAAGACCGAGGAGGGTTGAGGTTTCTCAAGAGGGAGGTCCGCTCACAGGCTCAGTGTCCGCAGACCCTCTGACAGCCCCAACATCCGGCTGCCGTCAATCGAGGACAAAGCCATTCCCCTCGACCACTCTGCCCCAGGCACTGGGGGAGAGAAGCCCCGACTCTTCTGCAGAGCAGCCAAGAGATTTGGGTTACCGTGACGAGGCGAGTGACGCCGTGAATCGCAGCGGCGCTGCCCCGGAGAGGCCGTCCGGAGGCGTAAAGGGGCCGGGTCGCAACGTCCTCGGGGCCTTCGTCTGCCAGCTGTGCACGGAGGAATATCCCGACTGCTTCGCGCTGGCTCGGCACAGGTGCCCCGGGATCACGCAGGTGGAGCATCGATGCTCCGACTGCGGCAAGGCGTTTGGGTGCCCGGCTAATCTGGCCTCTCACCGCCGGTGGCATAGACCTCACTGCCCAACCGTGACCCAACGGAAGAAAAGAGAGGGGAGGTGGAGCCCTCGGGTGAAGGGGCAGCAGAGCTGCCGTAGCATCGAAGGAAATCGAGGGGGCCCGGTGAAGCCAAATTCACCTCCGCCTCAGATGCCAGGCCGATGGGGCTGTGGGCCAAGGCCCCTGAGAGAGGAGATGTTTGGATACACTCCCTCGCAGTGTTGGATGGACAGTGATCCTCACTTAGGCCACACCAGGCATCTTCTCCGTCCACTCGATGGCCAACAGCCTTTGCGTCAACTCTTCAGACCCAAGGGACGCCCTTTGCTGCTTTATGCCGAGGAGGTCGTCATGGATGGCGACCATTCCCAGCGTAGGTTGGAGTCTATTCCTCTCAACTGCTGCCCAGCAACCTCGGCAGCAGCTCCTGACTGGCTGAGGCAGGCAAGCGAATACAATCCCCTGGAGAAGAGCGAGACCTTGTTAAAATTGCAGGGGAGACAAGCGTATTGAATGTACGTGTTTGTTCTGGTCTGTGGTTCCCTATCTGAACAGCCATCTCCATTAGTCTCAGCATCCATGTGTATGTCTGTCTCACTGTGGCTCTCTATATCTCGTGGCCAATCTCCTCCACCATCTATTTTAGCATTGCTGAAAAAAGAACATGCCGTTGAAGCTTTTCGTCATGCACTCCTCAGGACATCTTTGCAAGAATACCAATCGCAAAAGGAACAATTTGTACCGCGTGGGAAGAGAGTGCTTATTGGTTGACAAATGGACCTCTGGGAGAGGCGTTGACATAAGAATGCACCAGGGAACAGTTAACTGCCAATTTGATGCAGTGCGATGCCAGGTATGTAGGCTCTTGCCCCAAAGGCTGGCGATGGATTCCATCAAACGAGATCTCCTTTGGTTGTTTACAACAGGCAAATTAGCGATGGTATCCAACCAACCCGGGTTTGCAAAGCTCAAAACATAGGCTGGGAGTCTCTGTTCCCCACCGTTAAGCTTGGGAATCCCGTTCGGGCGGAGTGTCCCGGGGTGGGGCAAAATCGGGCAGCGAACTGGGCCCGGGTCTTTGCACCCACCCTGCCAGCCATAGCACGTGTCCCGGTGTCCCAATGGGTCTTCCTGCTCTCACTCAGCGCAGTGGGTGTACCTACACTTCGAGGACTGCAGCGGTTCAAGAACGCAGCTCACCCACCGCCTTCTGCAGGGCAACACGTAAGTGAATTTTTTAAAAACTGTGAGCTTTTCAACCTCACCAAACTGCAAGATGAGGGTTGGACAGGCCCATTGAAATCGCAGTGAAACTCAATCCTTAGACAATGTCTAAATACATGTGTCTAGAGGGAGAGCTCTCAAGAGAAGAAACTTTGGGCTGCAAATTGGTCGAGATCTGCCCTGGGAGTTGGTCCAATCTGGGACCTTTGCGACATAATAAATATGGTGGGGACAGCACTCACAGCTCAGAGTGGTAAGCTGTGACTGGGTCAAGGATGTGGTCTCAACCAGTAGCGAGCGATTTGACAACTTGCGGAAATGGCCACAGGCTCTGCGATCATAACCATATAGAGTGCCTCCAATTTGATGTCATGGCATGGGGACGGTAGCTTAAAGTTCTTCGAAGATGAAACTTGCAAAGTGGACAATGGGGATCTTGTAGATGTAATATATCTGGACTTCTGGAAGGCGTTTGATAAGGTGACACACAGCAGCACAAGGTTCCACACGGGGTCAGGGGTTATTTATTAGCTCGGATAGAGGACTGGCTAACAGACAGGAGTCAGAGAGTTGGGATAAATGGGTCTTTTGCTGGATGGGAAGATGTAACTAGTGGGGTAGATACCACAGGGTTCGCTCCTTGGGCCCCAGTTATTTACAATCTATAATAACAATATAGATTTGCAGATGACACAAAAATAGGTGGGACAGTAAGTTGCAATGAGGAAATAAGAAATTTACAAATGGGTATGGATAGGTTCGGAGAGTGGGGCCAAAATGTGGCAGATGGAGTTTAACGTGGATAAGTGTGAGGTCAAGCATTTTGGTCGGGAAAATGGGCAGGCAACTGTACAAGGCATTGGTGAGACTGCACCTGGGGTATCGGGCACAGTTTTGGTCCCCTATTTGAGGGAAGATGTAGTGGCATTGGAGGCAGTTCAGAGGAGGTGCATTAGATTGATTCCAGAGGTGAGGGTTTATCGTGTGAGGAGAGATGGAGCAGTTTAGGCCGATACTCTCTAGAGTTTAGAAGAACGAGGGGAGATCAAATTGAGGTGTACAAGACGATTAAAGGTGTGGATAACGTAGACGTGGAGCGGATGCTTCCTCTTGTGGAACATTCTAGAACGAGAGGTCATAGTTTTAGCATAAGGGGGGAGCAGATTTAAAACAGGGATGAGGAGAAACTACTTCTCCCAAAGGGTGGTGAATCTGTGGAATTCGCTACCCCAGAGTGTGGGGGATGCTGGGACAGTGAGTAAATTTAAGGAAGAGTTAGACAGATTTTTAATTGGGAACGGGGTTGGAGGGTTATGGAGAACGGGCAGGAGGGTGGAGTTCAGTGAGAGGAGATCGGCCATAATCACATTGAGGGAGGAGCGAGATAGAGAGGCTAAATTGCCGACTCCTGCTCCAAGTTAAATGTGTTCTCTGGAAGAACTATTCTGTCTGATTTCACCTTCCAGCTCTTGGTCTGTAGCCCTATCGGTATCAGCACCTCCAGCACAAATCTGGGCCGGGATTCACTCCTACCCGGCGGGGCGGGGGGTCCTGGCGGGATGGAGTGGCGTGAACCACTCCAGCGTTGGGCCGCTCCAAAGGTGCGGAAGTCTCCCCACTTTTAGGGGCCAAGCCCTAACCTTGAGGGGCTAGGCCCGCGCCGGAGTGGTTGGCGCCCCGCCAGCCGGCGGGAAAGGCCTTTGGCGCCATGCCAGCCGGGGCCGTCATCCCCGCGCATGCGCAGGGGAAGGGGTCACTTCCGCGTCCGCCATTGTGAAGACTATGGCCAACGCGGAAGGAAAAGAGTTCCCCCACGGCACAGGCCCGCCCGCCGATCGGTGGGCCCCGATCGCGGGCCAGGCCACCGTGGGGGGTACCCCCCGGGGCCAGATCGCCCCACGTCCCCCTCCCCCAGGACCCCGGAGCCCGCCCGCGCCGCCTGGTCCCGCCGGTAAGGTCGGTGGTTTGATCCCCGCCGGCAGGGACGGGCATGACAGCAGCGGGACTTCGGCCCATCGCAGGCTGGAGAATCGCCGGGGGGGGGGGGGGGGGGGGCCTGCCGACATGCGCGATTCCCGCCCCCGCCGAATCTCTGGTGCCGGAGACGGCGGGGGCGGGATTGATGCCGGCCCCGGTGATTCTCCGACCCGCAGGGGGGGATCGGAGAATCCCACCCCTGGTGTTTAAGATCAATAAGGGGATTTCTTGACTAATATGAAGCTGAGGGTTGGCAGGAGAATGGGGATGAGGAACAGGTCAGTCATGATTGAATGGTGGGGCAGACCCGGGGGGCCGAATGGCCTAATTCTGCTCCTATATGAACCTATGAGCATATTAGCAATGTTACAGAACGTTCAAATCAGTCGCTTGCCCTGGCGATAGGGGTCAAATCCCACCATGACAGCTGAGGGAATTTAAATTCAATTCATTTGTAAACTGGCATTTCAAAAAATGAGCCTCATTGATAATGATCGCAAAGCTGCTGGACTGCAAAGATTCTGCCATCTAGAAGGACAAGGGGCAGCAGACGCATGGGGAACACCACCAGCTAGCTCCCCTTCACCAGCCTGCCTCTGGGAAATATATCGGCCGTTCCTTCACTGTTGCTGGGTCAAAATCCTGGAACACCCTCCCTAACAGCACGGTGGGTGTACCTACATCACAGGGACTGCAGCGGGTTCATGAAGGCAGCTTCTCCAGGGGCAATTGGGGATGGGCAACAAATCTTAGGTTTGCCAATGATGCCCACTTGCTGTGAAAGAATAACTGGAAATAAAAGTAGCGAATGACAAAGGGTAGGATCCATTCTGGCCAGTGGAGTCACCACGGCCCCGGGTGACCAGAGGCTGCTATCTCCTTTGAGGGGGTGAGCTGATGGTGGTGATTTAACCGGAGGGTCACCACCCCTCAGGCGAGGGGCAAGGTGGAATAAGGTCACCACACCTCAGCCGGTACGGGAATCGAACCTCCGCGGCTGGCCTCGTTCTGCATCACAAGCCAGCCGTCCAGCCCACTGAGCTAAACCGGCCAGCGTGCCCATGGAGAGGGAGCAGTTGCTGCTGAGGGGGGGGGGTTAACGCCTCTTCCCGCCCAATCGACGGACGGGTTCGTAGATCGAGTGTGATGGGGCTGGTTTAGCTCACTGGGCTAAATCGCTGGCTTTTAAAATGAAATGAAAATCGCTTATTGTCACGAGTAGGCTTCAATGAAGTTACTGCGAAAAAAGCCCCTAGTCGCCACATTCCGGCGCCTGTCCGGGGAGGCTGGTACGGGAATCGAACCGTGCTGCTGGCCTGCTTGGTCTGCTTTAAAAGCCAGCGATTTAGCCGAGTGAGCTAAACCAGCCCCATGCAGCCCCAAGCAGACCAAGGCAGGCCAGCAGCACGGTTCGATTCCCGTACCAGCCTCCCCGGACAGGCGCCGGAATGTGGTGACTAGGGGCTTTTCACAGTAACTTCATTTGAAGCCTACTCGTGACAATAAGCGATTTTCATTTCATTTCATTTCATGTGGAACCTGATCCTCAATCTGTGCCCGACCAATTGGTGAAACATCCCCAAGGTTCTTCCCGGGAATGCAGAGAAACACTTGAGGAGATATTTAAGGCTGGTGACCAGGTCGGTTTGAAAAGGAGAAGTTGAGTTGTTTAGGAATTCTGGACACTCTGGGACCAGGTGGATGAAGTAAATGGGTCAGGTAGCTTCTGTCTCCCTGCGAACGAACTATGATTCTCTATCTCGACAATCATCTAAAGGGGTTTAAAAAAAAAAGAAACGAAGATGTATCAAATGCCACCTATTTATTTTCTCACTCTTTCATCTCTCGCCGTTGGGTTAAATGAGCAGTTCACGTGCTGGGGCATCCCCCGCACAACCCCAGTCATTTTCCACTACAGTTTCCACATGTGTTAGCAATTTCCACTGTGAGAGAGGTTGAGGATGCATTGTTACGCCCTCTGCCCGTGAGACGGGACTCCCGTGGCAGGGAAAGTGGCAATATTGTGTGAGCCTCCTCTCGCGTCCCACGCTCCTGGAGATTCGGGTGCTGAATGCCTCCGGCGAGCTTGGCACATGTGTGGGCCCGGCAGACGGCTGCAAGGTTCCAGAAGGCGGTTGCGAATGGAGACTTGGTTGTTAACAGTTCCAGCTGTGAGTCAGTGGGTAACACTCTCACCCGTGAATCAACAGCTTGTGGGTGCAAAACCCGCTCCGGAGACTTGGGTGGAAAGTCGATGCTAATCGACGTTGTCAAGGCCCATGGATTCAGCACCAACCCTCTGAAAGAGCACCCCTACCTAGCCCCCCCCCCCCCCCCCCCCCCAACCCTATCCCCACCCAAGCTGCACATCTTTGGACACTAAGCGGCAATTTAGCACGGCCAATCCACCTAACCTGCGCATCTTTGGACTGTGGGAGGAAACCGGAGCACCCGGAGGAAACCCACGCACACACGGGGAGAACGTGCAGACTCCGCACAGTCACCCGAGGCCGGGGTCGTACCCGGGACCCCGGCGCTGTGAGACAGCAGTGCTAACCGCTGTGCCACCCCTTCAAGTTCAAAGAAAATTTTAAAAGAAACAATCCTTTTTTAATGTCCCGATGGGGTAGCACATTAGCACAGTGGTTAGCACTGTTGCTTCACAGCTCCATGCTGATCTGATTGAGGCCTTAACCCCACTTTCCTGCCAACCCCATAACCCTGGATGCCTTGTTCCACATTCCCCAAGTAGACACTTTGTTCTTGTGAAATCCGCTGCTCGCTTTATCCACCACTTCGCTTATCAACTGATTAAAGGCTCGCTGAAGCCAACCCAGTGATGATGCTGGTTCCGGGTTTCATTCTGCACAAACCATTGGCAGAGGTAGTGCGCATCAACGTCAGGCCTCACCATAACGTGCTCTATTTCAACACGATTTAAGTCATTAAGAGAAGGTGCTATTTTGGGGTCTCAAGATGTGGTTTTCTGGCCAGAGCAGTTATCTGGTAGAAATATAGCATGACACAGCGCAGAAGGAGGCCATTCGGCCCAGCATGTCCCTGCCTGCTCCTCCTGTCCTCCAGGTCTTGAGCTAGTCACCTCACATCCATGTCCTCCCCCTCCACAGCAAACAATTCCTCCTTCATTCTTGTTTCAATATTCACGAGATATGGGCTTCGCTGGCTGGGCCAGCATTTTCATTGCCCATCCCTAATTGCCCCTGCGAAGGTGGTGGTGAGCCGCCTTCTTGAACCCCTGCAGACCCTGCGGTGCAGGTACATCTCCCCCACAGTGATGTTAGGGAGTTGGACCCAGCGATAGTGAAGGAACGGCCGATATATTTCCAAGTCGGGTGGTGAGTGACAGGTGGTGGGGATGCCAGGTATCTAGAACATAGAACATAGAACAGTACAGCACAGAACAGGCCCTTCGGCCCTCAATGTTGTGCCGAGCCATGATCACCCTACTCAAACCCACGTATCCACCCTATACCCGTAACCCAACAACCCCCCCCTAACCTTACTTTTATTAGGACACTACGGGCAATTTAGCATGTCCAATGCACCTAACCCGCACATCTTTGGACTGTGGGAGGAAACCGGAGCACCCGGAGGAAACCCACGCACACAGGGGGAGGACGTGCAGACTCCACACAGACAGTGACCCAGCCGGGAATCGAACCTGGGACCCTGGAGCTGTGAAGCATTTATGCTAACCACCATGCTACCCTGCTGCCCCTGCCCTTGCTCTTCTGGGTGGTAGAGGGCGGGGGTTTGGAAGATGTTGCCTTAGGAGCTTTGGTGAGTTGTTGCAGTGCACCTTGTAGACGGTACACACGGCTACTGCTGTGAGTCGGTGTTGGAGGGAGTGAATACTGAAAGTGGGTGGATGAGGTGCCAGTCAAGCAGGGCCGCTTTGTCCTGGATGGTGTTGAGCTTCTTGAGTGTTGTTGGAGCTGCACTCATCCAGGCAAGTGGGGAGTATTCCATCACACTCTTTACTCAATCAAAAGTCCGTCATGATTTTGTAAATCTATAAATATCTATCAATTCAACGTTGAGTAATGTAACCCTTCTACAGACAATTTGCCTCTTGATCAGTAACATGTTGTGAAAGTGAGGAATTTCTAAACTTTGTTTCCAATTGTATAAAAAGCAGGAGTGACTAAAATAGGATTGATTGTACTGTTGTTGTTATGGTGATGAAGCAACTTGGGTTGAGGGTTTAATAAGGACACGGGGCTGCAAACCAAGTATAAATAAGAACTACATTTTATTTACTCTTTTAAACAATTTCCAATTAAGGGGCAATTTAGCGTGGCCAATCCACCTACCTTGCACATCTTTGGGTTGTGGGGGTGAGACCCACGCAAACACGGGGAGAATGTGCAAACTCCACACGGACAGTGACCCAGAGCCGGGATCGAACCTGGGACCTCGGCACCATGAGGCAGCTGTGCTAACCACTGCACCGCCATTCTTCGCACCGCCAGATAGATTCTTGATTGAACAAGGGGGTGAAAGGTTACCGGGGGTAGGCGGGAATGTGGGGTTGAGGTTACAATCAGATCAGCCATGATCTTATTGAATAGGCGGGGTAGGCTCGAGGGGCAAGTGGCCTCTTTTCTATGCGCTTAATTCCTATGTTTATGATGTCCCCTTAACGTAGTTCGGTGTCGACTATCGCAGTAGTGAAGCCTTTCCCAGGATGTAAAAGTAATAGTTTAAAATTTTTTTTTTTTTAAAATTTAGAGTACCCAATTCATTTTTCATTTCCAATTCAGGGGCAATTTAGCGTGGCCAATCCACCTACCCTGCACATCTTTGGGTTGTGAGGGTGAAACCCACGCAAACACGGGGACAAACTCCACACGGACAGTGACCCAGAGCCGGGATCGAACCTGGGACCTCGGCGCCGTGAGGCAGCAGGGCCAACCCACTGCGCCGCCGTGCTGCCCCGTAAAAGTAATAATAATAATCACTTATTGTCACAAGTTGGCTTCAATAAAGTTACTGTGAAAAGCCCCTAGTTGCCACATTCCGGCGCCTGTTTGGGGAGGAAGGTATGGGAAGTGACACAGCGCAGAAGGAGACCATTCGGCCCATCATGTCCCTGCCTGCTCCTCCTGTCCTCCAGGTCTCGAGCTGGTCACCTTACATCCATGTCCTCCCCCTCCACAGCAAACAATGCCTCCTTGTGCGCTGCTGGCCTTAGAACATAGAACATAGAACAGTACAGCACAGAACAGGCCCTTCGGCCCTCAATGTTGTGCCGAGCCATGATCACCCTACTCAAACCCACGTATCCACCCTATACCCGTAACCCAACAACCCCCCCTTAACCTTACTTTTATTAGGACACTACGGGCAATTTAGCATGGCCAATCCACCTAACCCGCACATCTTTGGACTGTGGGAGGAAACCGGAGCACCCGGAGGAAACCCACGCACACACGGGGAGGACGTGCAGACTCCACACAGACAGTGACCCAGCCGGGAACCGAACCTGGGACCCTGGAGCTGTGAAGCATTTATGCTAACCACCATGCTACCCTGCTGCCTTGTTGTGCATTGCAAGCCAGCTGTTTAGCCCACTGTGCTAAACCAGCCCCTGGCAGCAACTGGGACGTAAACAATTGGGTTGGATTTAAAAATGAGAGATAAATACAAATTCAAGCCATGTTCTGGGAGGGGGAGCAGAATTGGAGAGCGTTTGGGAGTTTGTCGAGGATTGTGGGGGTTGAGATGGTGATCTTTGGGGCATTGAGAGGCACCGACGCTACAGGAGAGGAAGGGGGCCAATGTCAGGGCCTTCACCTTTCTGATTTCCCGCCGATGGGATACTTCTGAATTGGGGGCCGTCCATGCCACCAGGGGGCGCGACGTGGCTGGTGGTGGAGGGGCACCTGTACCGGTTTCCCAGGTTGGACAAGATCAAATATGAGGGGGGTCAGAAGAGGGGCTCGTGGTACGGTAGAGGCTGTTTATGTCTGTCTTTGAGAAGCTGTTTGTCCCAGGAGGGGTGATAAAAGGGGAAAAATGTACAAACTGTGTGTATCGTGCGGTGTTGAAGTACGTTTGGAATAAAATATCATTGAAAATATTTGCAAATTTGTCTTTCTGTAATGCAGCATTAATAAAACAAAGAACTTTCATTTAACATCTTTCAGCAGACCCCAAGGCACATGTGGCTAAGTGAAGCGAGTTTGAAATGTAGTCACCCCCTTTCAACTGACCAATTTAAACTGCGCCACTAATTAAGAGATACATTTAATTATTGCTGCCGTCTGTTTGCTCACAAGAGGTCAGCACTTTCCTCTCAATCGAGCACACAAAAATCAAGTGAAGCAGCCGCCAAGTGTGGTGTGGCCTCCCAGTGTGCGGAGGGTAAGGGGGTGAAGCTCGGTGCCGACTCTCAGAGGGTGGTCATGCCTGGGTGAGCGGCCAGTCCCTAACTGGGCAGGTGAGAACATAGAACATAGAACAGTACAGCACAGAACAGGCCCTTCGGCCCTCGATGTTGTGCCGAGCAATGATCACCCTACTCAAACCCACGTATCCACCCTATACCCGTAACCCAACAACCCCCCCCCTTAACCTTACTTTTTAGGACACTACGGGCAATTTAGCATGGCCAATCCACCTAACCCGCACATCTTCGGACTGTGGGAGGAAACCGGAGCACCCGGAGGAAACCCACGCACACACGGGGAGGACGTGCAGACTCCGCACAGACAGTGTCCCAGCCGGGAACCGAACCTGGGACCCTGGAGCTGTGAAGCATTTATGCTAACCACCATGCTACCGTGCTGCCCTCAAGATCACAGAGCTTGAAAAAAAAAAAGGCACAGCATCTAAAATGGAGAAGGGGAGGGGGGGGGGGGGGGGGGGGGAGGATAAAAAATTGCTAATCGAGCGATTCTTTCAGAAGCGACATTTGAAAAACAAGAGGTCGGCGGGGAGGAAACGATCGCAGGAAAGTGGTTATGTTACTGACTTTGTAACAATCCAGAGATGGGGGTTTTCAAGTCTTACCAGGGCATTTAAATTCAATTAGTTACTTCATTAAATCGGGAATATAAAGCTGGTCTCAGTAACGGCGACCGTGACAACTACCGGATCAACTACCCATGTGGTTCACTAATAGAACATAGAAAAATACAGCACAGAACAGGCCCTTCGGCCCACGATGTTGTGCCGCACTTTTGTCCTAGATCAAGAACAAATTAATCTACACCCCAGCATTCTACCATAATCCATGTTCCTATCCAATAGCCGCTTGAAGGTCCCTAATGTTTCCGATTCAACTACATTACAATGAAGTTCAGCAGCAGGTAGGATAGCCTTGTCCCCTTTATGGAAGGAAATCGGCAGTCCTTACCTGGTCTGGACTACATGCGACTCCAAACCGACACAGCGATGCGGTTGACTCTTAGCTGCCCCTCTGTGTCACCCAAGCATGCCACCCTTACGTTGGGCGGCACAGTGGTTAGCACTGCTGCCTCACAGCGTCAGGGATCCGGGCTCAATTCCGACCTTCGGTGACTGGCTTGGTGGAGTCTGCATGTTCTCCCGGTAACTGTGTGAGTTTCCTCCGGGTGCTCTAGTTTCCTCCCACAGTCCAAAGATGTGCAGGTTAGGTGGGGTTACGGGGATAGGGCTGGGGGAATGGGCCTAGGTAGGGTGCTCTTTGAGGGTTGGCACAGCCTCGATGGGCTAAATAGCCTCATTCTGCACTGTGGGGATTCTATGAAACATTACAGAGTAGGAGGCGGCTCCTCAACACTGCTCCGTCATTCACTAAGCTTGTGGATGATCTGATTGGAACCTCAACCCCACATTCCTGCCTGCACCCCCCCCCCGATAAAATTCTCCCCCTTGCTTATCAAGATCCTATCCACCTTTGCCTTAAAAATATTAAAAGAATCTGCCTCCACTGCCTTTGAGGAAGAGCGTTCTAAAGACTCCCAATCATCGGTGAGAAAACAATAATATATCAGGAAAAGAAATGGCCCCAACACTGACCCCTGGGGAATTCCACTAGAAACCTTCCTCCTGCCTACAAAAAAAAAGCCACCAACCAGTTCTGTGTCCAGGTTGCTAATGTCCTTTCTATTCCATGAGCTATAACATTGCAACAACACTGAAGAAGTGTGACACCACCCAGGACAAAGTAGCCCAGCTTGATCAGTACCCATCCACATTCACTCCCTCCACCACCGACATACAGTGGCAGCCGTGTGTACCATCTAAGATGCACTGCAGCAACTCACCAAGGCTCCTTAGGCAGTACCTTCCAAACCCATGATCGCTACCATCTAGGGGGACAAGGGCAGCAGATGACTTGGGTTCCCCTCCAAAGTAACTCACCATCCTGATGTGGAAATACAGCATAAATAAAAAATAGAAGTTGGAGGAGGCCATTCGGCCCTTCGAGCCTACTGCACCATTCATCATGATCATGGCTGATCATCAAGTTCAATACCCTTGCCTTGGACAGAGTCAACTCTTCCTCCTCATGTGCGAGACTTAGTCTCATCCAATTTAAGGTGCTGCACCGGGCCCACATGTCCGGGACTAGGATGCGTAGGTTCTTTGGGTGTGAGGATAGGTGCACCAGATGTTCGGGGAGTCCAGCGAATCATGCCCATATGTTCTGGGCATGCCCAGCACTGGAAGAATTCTGGAAGGGGGTGGCGGGGACGGTGTCGAGGGTGGTCGGATCCAGGGTCAAACCAGGGTGGGGACTCGCGATTTTTGGAGTTGCGGTAGAGCCGGGAGTGCAGGAGGCAAAAGAGGCCGGTGTCCTGGCCTTTGCGTCCCTAGTAGCCCGTCGAAGGATTCTGCTACAGTGGAAGGATGCAAGGCCCCCCAAGTGTGGAGACCTGGATCAGTGACATGGCGGGATTTATAAAACAGGAACAGGTCAAATTTGCCCTGAGAGGATCAATACAAGGGTTCTATAAACGATGGCAGCCTTTTCTGGACTTCCTGGCGCTAAGATAGGTATCTTGGTCAATAGCAGCAGCAACCCGGGGCGGGGGGGGGGGGGGGGGGGGGGGGGGGTGTTCCTCCTTATTGTAGTTTCTATTCTGTAACTTTATATTGTGTTAATTTGCGTTGTTGTTAAAATGCTGTGTTGTGCATGGAGGTGGGGCGAATGTTTATGATTGTTAATATTATTGTTATTTTTGGTATTTTACTATGGTGCGTTATTGTTGTGTAAATTCAAAATTTTTCAATAAAAATTATTTACAAAAAAAAAGTTCAATACCCTGATTCCTCCATAGCCCATAGAGCAATATTTAATTCCTTCTTGAAATTACACAACGTTTTCACCTCAATTACTTTGTGTCAGCGAATTCCACAGATTCACCACTCTCTGGGTGAAGACATTTCTCCTCATCTGAATCCTAAAAGGTTCACCCCTTATCCTCAAACTATGACACCTAGTTCTGGACTCCCCCATCATCGGGAACATTTTTTCTGAATCCTGTTAGAATTTTATAAGTTTCTATGAGATCCCCTCTCACTCTTCTAAACTCCAGTGAATATAATCCTAACCGACTTAGTCTTTCCTCTTATGACAGTCCCGCCCTCCCAGGAATCAGCCTAACCCCTTGCTGCACTCCCTCCATAGCAAGAACATCCTTCCTCAGATAAGGTCACCAACACTGCACACAATACTCCAGGTGTGGCCTCACCAATGCCATCCCTTCACTGTCGCTGGGTCAAAATCCTGGAACTCCCTCCCCAACAGGACTTTGGGTGCATCTACACCTCAGGAACTGCAGCGGTTCAAGGCAGCGGCTCACCACCATCTTCTCAAGGACAATTAGGCATGAGCAACAAATGCAGGCCCAGCCAGCGACGCCCACATCCCGTGAAAGAATACTGTTGGTTCACAGCGCCAGGGTCCCGGGTTCGATTCCCAGCATGGGTCACTGTCTTTCCGGAGTCTGCACGTTCTCCCCGCGTCTGCGTTGGTTTCCTCCGGGTGCTCCGGTTTCCTCCCACAAGCCCCAAAAGATGTGCTTGTTAGGTGAATTGGACGTTCTGAATTCTCCCTCTGTGTACCCGAACAGGCGCCAGAGTGTGGCGACGAGGGGCTTTTCACAGTAACTACATTGCGGTGTTAATGTAAGCCTACTTGTGACAATTAAGGTTATTATATAATTATCAATTCATATCAAACAAAAGAAGTCTCGAGATCTATAAAGTTCGAAATAATCAAACAAACCATCAAACGGAATGAATTTGAAGCTTTATTTCACAGTTTAAATGCCAAAATCATTCCATTCATTTTATATATACATATATATTTAGATATATATTTACATCTATAATTATTACCTGTTTAGCTGCAATGAGAGGAATTTAAATATGTTACGGTTTAAGGGTTCCAAGTTTAATATTCATCACCCTGGATTTGGGAGACATTTTTCTTCCAATGAGTTACAGGACTTCCTTTTCCAACACTTGCCAGACAAGTGTTTTCTCTCTCTACTCACAAAGCTCTCCATTAACACACGTTTATTTAAAAAAAAACAATTTTCTGCGAGTGGAGTTGGCTTCTAGAGAACGGTAGTTTTGGCACCAACTTGATTTACAGGGATGAGCACCCAAGGATTTCCGGGGGGGGGGGCTTTCCTTGTTCTGGTTGCCGTGGGTACTATCTGGTCTGACTGGATTACGGCTATACTCGTCCACCACCACTAGATGTCTACAATCAAACCTGCAAAGGAAAAGCACACCAGTGACATCTTGTGGTGGCGTAGCAAAATGCGACGAGAACCATCTGTTGAATGGTAGAAGGTTGTAAGTGTAATAGGAAGAGGGAGAATCAGTCCCGTGGCCGGGCAGCCACTGCAAACGGTTAACACAACGGGACACATCTCCCCGCCTCTGGCCACTTGGCCGGATTCTGCCTTGATTGGCATCCTTGTTAGCTGGCTGGCGTATCCACCTTCTCGGTGTCTGCCACTTGCTCATTTCTCTTCACCTCCGGCTCGCTTTCCTTCTCCTCTGGGGCCTGGGGGTCAGCCGTGCCCTGTGCACCCTGAATCTTACCATCTATCAAGGCATGCTCCTTTTTCACAATATCTTCAAGTTCTTCCTGCAGGGAGGATTATAATAATCTTTATTATTAATAATCTTTATTATTGTCACCAGTAGGCTTACATTAACACTGCAATGAAGTTACTGTGAAAATCCCCTAGTGGCCACATTCCGGCGCCTGTTCAGGTACACCGAGGGAGAATTCAGAATGTCCAATTCACCTAACAAGCACGTCTTTCGAGACTTGTGGGAGGAAACCGGATTGAGGAAACCCACGCAGGCACGGGGAGAACATGCAGACTCCGCACAGACAGTGACCCAAGCCGGGAATGGAACTTGGGACCCTGGCACTGTGAGGCAACAGTGCTAACCACTGTGTTACCGTGCCAACCACATAAAGGTTTTTCAAGGGAATTGCACAGCTCAGGGACCCTGGCACCTGAATGATGGGGTGATGAAAACCAGGGAGGTCTCAGCTTTGGAGGAGTGCAGAGGCACTGCTGGAAAAAAAAAGATTTCCGTCAAAGCTTTTCATTTTGCACTCATCAGGTCAATTTGCAAGAATACCAATGACTTGGGAAACAACAATTTATACTGTATGAGAAGAGAATGCATTTTGTTTTTTAATGTAGAGTACTTAATTCATTTTTTCCAATTAAGCGGCAATTTAGCTTGACCAACCCACCTACCCTGCACATCTTTGGGTTGTGGGGGTGAGACCCACACAGACACGGGGAGAATGTGCAAATTCCTCACGGACAGTGACCTGGGGCCGGGATCGAACCTGGGCCCTCGGCGCCGTGAGGCAGCAGTGCTAACTACTGTGCCGCCCTTATGAGAATAGTAAGAAGTCTTGCAACACCAGGTTAAAGTCCAACAGGTTTGTTTCAAATCACTAGCTTTCGGAGCACTGCTCCTTCCTCAAGTGAGGAAGGAGCTGTGCTCCGAAAGCTCGTGTTTGAAACAACCCTGTTGGACTTTAGCCTGGTGTTGTAAGACTTCTTACAGTGCTCACCCCAGTCCAACGCCGGCATCTCCACATCATGGCCCTTATGAGAAGAGAATGGTGATTCGTTGGCACGGTACATTGGTATTCTTGCGAATCGTCCTGATCAGTGCCAGATGAAAAGCTTCGACAAAATGTCTTTTTTTCCAGCAAGGAAAATCACCTCCTGTTATTTTTGACCCCCTCTTTTGTGAATTTGTTGACCTGCGTGAATGTTTACAGCAAATCGCGGCCCCCAAACTTTGCTCGTCTGCGATTTCAGACTCTCATGTCAAACTGTAGGGCTGATAAGCTCTCACCTCCACCACATCTTTCCCACGTAGACAGCGCGCACTGCCCATCTACCGTCTCCGCTCATGCGCAAGTCCATCCTTCACGTTTTCACCCCGCTCCCCTGCCCGCCAAGATTTAACGGGATCGGAACGACCCCCACGAGCGACGGGAGTTGGCTCTCCTCAAGTTCTGCACAACCAAACGCCTATGAGTGCAGAGATATGGGAGGGTCATAGGGCTGAAGGAGGTCACAGGGCTAGGGAGGAGCAAGGCTATGGAGGGATTTAGAAGTAAAGCCCCCAGTCACCCACAGAGTAAAGCTCACTCTACCCTGCCTCCTGGACTAGTAATCCAGAGGCCCAGGCGACTGCTCTGGGGTCGCGGGTTCAAATCCCACCACAGCATCTCGTGGATGGTTCATTGATTTTTAAAAATTGAGATCTCTGGAATTGAAAATGGGGAACAAGAATCTAGTATTGTTGTTAAAGACCCATCTGGTGGTTGGATGACGTGCTGGGCCAATGAAGCGGCTGGATGCTGGGTGGGTGCGCGGGCCTGTGCCGTTCAGCTGGAGCCTGAGGAGAGCCGGGTGACGGGATGAGCTCCCTGGGGGCGGCGGTGCGGGCCCGCAGGTGGCAATCAGCGCAGTTCTTGGTTCCTGTTGTGCCGTCAAGCTCCAGCCTGTGCAAGTTCTACAGCTCCCTCCTGTCCGGACCCAGTGGCTTCCTGATCCCGAGCTCCTTGGCGGGGCAGATAGAAACAGGTAGCCTGAGCTCCCGACTGTTCCCTTGGGGCCAGGGGCAAGTCCGGACGAAGAAGCGCGGCACCGAGTACCAGCCCAAGACCATCAAGAGGATACGGACTCATGGCTGGCAGAAGCGCATCAGCACCCAGGGTGGCATCGAAGTAATACTGCGCAGGATGCTCAAGGGCCGGGCATCATTGACTCACTGAGTGTCTTGTGATTCCTCTAGACATGTATCGACTGAGAAAAGATGAACTGTGAGACTATACTTATCTCTAAATGTCTTTGTACATATTGTATTAAACTGTTGAACTTAAAAAAAAAACAAAAACAAAACAAAAAAAAAACATCTGGTTCACTTTTGGGAAGGAAATCGGCCGTCCTTACCCGGTCTGGCCGACACGTGACTCCAGACCTACAACAACGTGGTCGACTCTTTAACTGCCCCCCTCTGAAATGGCCGAGTGAGGCACTCCGTTGGAGTGGCCAGGGAGGGGCAACGAATGTTGACCCAGCCCAGCAACTTAAAAAAAAATTTTAAGCCCTTTTTTTCCCAATTAAGGGGCAATTTTAGAGTGGCCAATCCACCTACCCTGCACGTTTTCAGGTTGTGGGGGTGAGACCCACGCAGACACGGGGAGAATGTGCAAACTCCACATGGACGGTGAACAGAACTCTCAGGGGAGAAATTAGGAAATGTTTCCACCTGTAACAAAGGGTGGGGGAAATTTGGAATTCTCTTCCCCAATTGATGCCCCGACGGCTGTTCATTTTTAATCCGAGATGGATAGATTTTTGTTAACCAAAGGTATTTAGGGATATTGGGCGGGTATGCAGAGTTATGTCACAGGTCAGCAATGATCTCATCGAATGGTGGAATGGGCTCGAGGGGCTGAATGGCCTCCTCCTGTTCCTACGTTCAATGGAAACCCCCCCTGCTGTGCCAGCCTGACCGTTCTAATCCTCATCCTACTGCACTTCATCACTGGTTTCCAAAGCACACTCGACACAGTCCTTTGTGTCAATGTCATTGACGACTATGGTCTGCAAACCTGGTTAGCGGCTACAGACAGTAAATCAGACGAATGGCCGTTAATCCTCTCCCGCCGAGGGTCGAAATGCTGAAGGAATGGCGGGGGGGGCTTCGGTTACCGTGCCAATTCTGGATTGAGGTCTGGATAAGCCAAATGACACAGAGGGAGGAGCGCTGTCGACTTAACGGAGCTGAAACTCTGCATTTAAGTGTCAAGCTGCGGAAAGCTCTCGCTCTGCGGAAAAATGCAGACTCGCGCGTCTGGGATGCGGATCTGCTGCAGACTAGAAACAGATTCTTCTACCAGTCGGGGCTGATTTCTAAACCATAATCCTTTGGAGTAAAGGATCAGTGCGACTGTCTCGGACTAGGTGTGTCACTTTCCTTCATTCGTGGGGTGTGGGTGTCACTGACAAGGCCAGCATTTATTGCCCATCCCGAAATGCCCTTGGGAAGCTGTCCATTTCCTGCCTTGAATTACTGCAGTCCAACATCTCGCTACTCGCTAGGCTGTTTCAGAGGGAAGTTCAGAGTCATCGTGGGCCTGGAGTCACATGTCGGCCAGACCGGATAAGGACGGCAGATTTCCTTCCCCAAAACGACATTACTGACCCTGAACCACAGACCTTTTCTCTCCCCCACTCCCACCACCCTCTCTATCAATGCTAATTCCATGGTCAATATTACTTGAATTCCAGATTATTTTAAAAAACTTTTTTAAATTTATAGTGCCCAATTCTTTTTTCCCCAATTAAGGGGCAATTTAGCGTGGCCAATCCACCTAGCCTGCACATCTTTTGGCTGTGTGTGTGTGTGTGTGTGTGTGTGGGGGGGGGGGGGGGGGGGGGGGGGTGAGACCCATGCAGACATGGGGAGAAGGTGCAAACTCCACTGGGATGGAACCCGATGCCTCGCCGCCGTGAGGCAGCAGTGCTAACTGCAAATGTGCTAATGAATATTAATACCACCAGCTGCCATGGTGGGATTTGAACCATTGCCGCTCTCCCCCCACCCCCTCCCCTCCAGAGCATTATTTTGGGCCTCTGGATTACTATCCCAGTGACAGTAACACTACGCCACCATCTCCCATTCCCTTGGTAAATGATTTCATAGTGTCAGAACTAACATTGACCCAAGACCGAGATACAGAGCGTGGGGCAAGGCAGATGAGATCTAAAAGAAACATTACAGTACCTTCCAGCCCAGTAGATCAGCCAGAGCAAGACAGCCGTCATCACAGGAACCCACATAAGCCACATCCCTGCTGAGACAAGACGATGTCATATCAGGGCAGAGTCAACCTTTGGGATATCCCATTAAAACCAAACCCGTTTACATCATCTGGCCTACATCCATTCCGACGGAGAGACAGAAAGGCTAGTGAGGCCCAGGTTGCACAATCCACTCGGCAGCAGCAACAACCAGAATTTATGTAGTGCCGTTAACGTGTGACTGCCTAACGGACGTTGACACCGACATACAAGGACGGGAGAAACCTTGGCCAAACGGTAAGATTTTCAGAGCATCTTCCCAGGGAGGAGGAATGGCAGAGAGGGTTATGGAGCTACGGGTCAAGACAGCCCAAGTTTTAATAATAATAATCTTTAATGTCACAAATAGGTTTACATTAACACTGCAATGAAGTTACTGTGAAAAGCTCCTAGTCGCCACACTCCGGCGCCTGTTCGGGTACACAGAGGAAGAATTCAGAATGTCCAATTCACCTAACAAGCACATCTTTCGGGGCTTGTGGGAGGAAACCGGAGCACCCGGAGGAAACCAACGCAGACGCGGGGAGAACGTGCAGACTCCGCACAGACAGTGACCCAAACCGGGAATCGAACCCGGGTCCCTGGTGCTGTGAAGCAACAGTGCTAAGCGCTGTGCCACCAGTGCTGTAACATTGCGAGAGATCTGCTTCGGAGGAGGGCAGAGATCTCGGGACGTGGGACTGGAGGAGGTTCCAGAGATAGGGAGGGGCCAGGCCACGGAGGGATTTAAAAGCGAGGACAATTCTAAAATCCGTGCCTCGAAAGACAAGGGCAGCAGCGTCCTGCTCACTTTGCAATACGCTTCAGTATAATGAAGCTGATCATAACCACCATTTTGACAGCCACAGGCGGAAAGATGTGCAATGTGTGACTTTCCAAATTAAAGTCAAAAATCCTGATGAAAGGCCAACAGTGACCGTTACAGGATACCCAATAGGTTGGAATAGGAGATTTGATAAACCCGCTTTGCGACACCAAATCTGGTATTTTGGAATGCCCTGGGATGGTTGTGTGGGATTGAAGGTTGGGGGGGGGGGGGGGGGGGGGGGTGCAGGTTCTGAAACGGCTGGGAAACACCAAGTAGATGATCGCGCAATGAATTCAGATGCCAGCGCAGACTGGAGGAGGAATACACAGGATGAGCAATACAGAAATGTAATGTAACTGGGACCTAATCTCATCTCATAGAATTTACAGTGCAGAAGGAGGCCATTCGCTCCATCGAGTCTGCACCGGCTCTTGGAAAGAGCACCCTACCCAGGTCCACACCTCCACCCTATGCCCATAACCCAATAACCCCACCCAACACTAAGGGCAATCTTGGACACCCAGGGCAATTTATCACGGCCAATCCACCTAACCTGCCCATCTTTGGACTGTGGGAGGAAACCGGAGCACCCGGAGGAAACCCACGCAGACACGGGGAGAGCGTGCAGACTCCGCACAGACAGTGACCCAAGCCGGGAATCGAACCTGCGACCCTGGAGCTGTGAAGCAATTGTGCTAACCACAATGCTACCGTGCTCTCCCCAAATCAAGGGGGTTGGATAGTTTAGCTGGCGAATAAAGGTTTTAAGTGGCAGTTATGGCCCCACATTCTTTCATCTCAGCCGATCAGTGTGGCCTTCGATTCATTTCTCCCTCATGGGTTTACCGAGCTTCCTCTTGAGCACATCCAAAATATTCACCTCAACCACCCGCGTGACGGTGAGTTCCACATTCTCACTCCTCTCCATAACCAGGGACACAAATTCAAGGTAACGGAGATCAGGGAAATTTTCATTTTAAACCGTCGTACACAACAACAAATTCGATATTGCCAACTTGCCTTTATATTCAAACACCTTCGTATGAAAAGCCCAGAATCTCATTTGCATTTTTAAAAGAATGTTCTGTTCTACCTGCCTTTAGCTGCTATTCCTCACAAACTCTCACTTTCTCCATTGTTAAGATTATCATTTAGAGTTCAATTCCTTTCAATATCAACACCCCCTCCCCCAAACACCTGACTTGACCATCTGGGAACCTATTCCTGTTTTCCATCACATCCTTCCTCATTTTTCTATACTAGTCTCAGCAGATTTAAATATCACCCTCATTGTGACTGGGCTCAGTGCATTTCTGCAAATCAACATCCTGGGGGTTACCATTGACCAGAAACTGAACTGGACGAACTATATAAATACTGTGGCTACCAGAGCAGGTCAGAGGCTGGGAATCCTGCGGTGAGTAACTCACCTCCTGACCCCCCCCCAAAGCCTGTCCACCATCTACAAGGCACATGTCAGGAATGGGATGGAATACTCTCCACTTGCCTGGATCAGCGCAGCTCCAACAACACTCAAGAAGCTCGACACCATCCAGGACAAAGCAGCCCCGCTTTATTGCTCCCCCTTCCACAAACATTCACTCCCTCCGACACACAGCGGCAGCCGTGTGTACCGTCGACAATATGCGCCCACCAAGCCTCCTTAAGACAGCATCTTGCAAACCCATCACTTCTACCACCTGAAAGGGCAAGGGCAGCAGACACATGGGGAACCACACTACCTGCAAGCTCCCCTCCAGAACACTCACCACCCCGACTTGTATCCGCTAAATTGCCCCTTAATTGGAAAAAAAATAATTGGGTACACTAAATTAAAAAAAAAAAAAATTTAGCGTGGCCAATCCACCTACCCTGCACATCTTTGGGTTCTGGGGGCGAAACCCAGGCAAACACGGGGAGAATGTGCAAACTCCACACGGACAGTGACCCAGAGCCGGGATTGAGCCTGGGACCTCGGCGCCGTGAGGCAGCAGTGCTAACCACTGTGCCACCATGCTGCCCCTTCAAGTAAATCTTTTGTTTGGTTCCAAATGCTTCTCTTGGATTCTATTTTCAGGTTCCTTCTTAGGTTATCCAATCTCTCTCCTGTTGTCCTTCTGTCGTTTTTAATCTCCTAGGTTTATTCTGCACAGTCTCTCTTCCTTTAAGTTTCATTTTTACTCTGGAACCCCAGCATCTATTTACACTCTCTTGCTCCCAAGAACTCGCAGTGTCCACGTGAACCCTTCTCCCCCTCGTTGCAATTTTCCAAATCTGTACTCGGTAACTTAAGCTCAGAGGTCATGGGATAGGAATGGTTATTTTTTTTTGCACAAAAACTTGCCTGTAGGCTTTTTCGGAGTCAAAGTTAAAGGACGCTCCAAGACCCAATAAGGCCATCACGGGGTTACCCTTAAGGAGAGAAAGAAAAATCTGATAAAATCTTGGTGTGAGAAATTAATTACACTGGTTAAAAAAAAAGGCTGCACTGACCCACACAAGAGCAGGCCTTGGTTATGTACTGAGGATCATAGGTGCAAGAGGAGGCCATTCAGCCCTTCGAGCCCGTTCCACCACTTCATTTCCTGCATTAACATCGATTCAGCGCCGGTCAGGAGGAGGATATTAGTCAATATTCCTGCCACTGACCACTATCCTGCCCAAAGTGGTAACGGTACTGGATCAGAACACACAGACGATCAACAATCAGAGCCCACCCTCAGATCGGCCATCCTGATGACATCTCTGGGGGCTGCTGGTCTGGAAAGGAGTCACAGCGTGTTACAGAGCAGGAGGAGGCCATTCAGCCCATCATGTCGGTGAGAGCAGTCCAATTACTCGCTCTCCCTGCCCTTTTCCCACAACCTTGCAAACGCTTCCTTCTTCAAATACGTTTATCCAACTTCCCTTTTGCAAGTTACTACGAGATATGCCCCCCCCCCCCCCCCCCCCCCCCCCCCACCCCCCTCCGCACGTTCTAACAGCGCATTCCGGATCACAAGTCCCTGTGGAGAAAATATTTTTTCTCATCTCCCCCTCTGGTTCTTTTGGTCATTCCCTTCAATCCGTGCCCTCGATTGATCGACTCCTGCCAGTGAAAAGACCTTCTCCTTCTTTAACTCTATCAGAATAGAGAACACACAGCACAGAAACAGCCCCTTTGTCCCAAAGATCTTTGCCAGAGTTTGTTTCACCTCACACGCTAGCAGTTTGTAACTTTTTGTTCCTTTCTCTCTACTTTCCCGAAAAGAAAAGCCTTTAAAACGCAGAGAACAAAGCACAGCACAATACAGCACAGCAACAGGCCCTTCGGCACTCCAAGCCTGACCATGGTAGGTGCCCAAACTAAAACTGTCTGCACTTACAGAGTCCATATCCTTCCATTCCCACCCTATTCATATCTTTGTCCAGATGCCCCTTCAATGCTGCTATCGTACCTGCTCCCACCCCCTCCCCAGGCAGCGCGTTCCATATATTTACCACCCGCTGTGTAAAGAACTTGCCTCGCACATCTGATCTAAACTTTTCCCCATGCACTTTAAACCTATGTCCCCTAGTACTTGACTCTCCGACCCTTGGAAAGAGCATCTGACGATCCACTCTGTCCATGCCACTCATAATCTTGTAGACCTCTATCAGGTCGCCTCTCAACCTCCATCGTTCCAGTGAGAACAGACCGAGTTTATCTAACCTCTCCTCATAGCTCGTGCCCTCCATACCAGGCAACATCCTAGTAAACCACTTCTGTACCCTCTCGAAAGCATCCACATCCTTCTGGAAGTGTGGCGACCAGAGTTGTACACAACATTCCAAATGAGGCCTAACTAAGGTCCTGTACAGCTGCAACATGACTTGCACATCGTTATATTCAATGCCCCGACTGATGAAAGCCAGCATGCTGTATGCCTTCTTGACCACCTTTTCCACATGCATTGCCACTTTCAGTGATCGGTTTCAGTCAACCTCAGAAGTCGAGGTAATAGTTTATAGAAGTAGGGATATGAAGAGTCACGTGTAGGTCAGGCCGACACGGACGCCAGGATCCATTCCCTGAAGAGAATCAAACCATGAGGCTTCTTAATGACAGTCCAGCCATGCTCAGGGTCATTTTACTCAAGATTTTCCCCAAGTTACCAGATCTGTGAAACTTCATTTCACAATATGCCAATTGTGACAACACAATCCCTGGGCTATGGGTCAAGCCTGGTGACAGTTGTGTCACCTCTGGGTGAGATGTGGCACAGGGGTAATGTCACCAGATTAGTAACCCAGAGGCTCAGGCTAATGCTATGGGACACGGGTTCGAATCCCACCGGGGAGCTGGTGGAATTTAAATTTGATGAATAAAATCTGGAATTGAAAGCTGGTCTCCAGAGGGCAACCGTGACAACGATCATCGATCGTGGTAAAAACCCATCTGGTTCACTAAAGCCCCTTTCAGGCAGGAAATCTGCCGTCCTTACCTGGTCTGGCTCCAGACCCACAGCAATGTGGTTCATTGTGTTTTTCCCCAATTAAGGGGCAATTTAGCCCAGCCAATGCACCTACCCTGCACATCTTTGGGTTGTGGGGGTGAAACCCACTCAGACATGGGGAGAATGTGCAAACTCCACACGGACAGGAATCGGGTGCCGGGATCGAACCCAGGTCCTTGGCGCCATGAGACAGCAGTGCTAACCGTTGCTCCACCGTGCCATGCCCCTTATGTGATTGACTGCTAACTGCCCCTCTCAAATGGCCAAGCGAGACACTCAGTTGAAAGGGCAATTTGGGGTGGGCAATAAATGAGCATATCCTATGAACGAATAAAGGAAAAAAAACAACTCTTAGGATCAAGCCCCGTAACAGAGGCCTGAGCCTAAAATCTCAACTGATGCTTCTAGTGCAGTACCGAGGGAGCACTGCGCTGTCAGATGATGTTAATCTGAGGCAAAGTCTATCCTTTCAGTCAGTAATAGATCCCTTCGGCATTAATCGAAGCCCACGGCATTATTCAAAGATGAGTAGGAGGACTTGTCCGCTCCCAATATTTATCCCACAATCTGTTCTTGTCACGTTGATCGGTTATCTGGTCACGACCACATTGCTATGAACGGGATCTTGCTGTGCTCAAACTGACCGACCAGTTTTCCAGCATTAAAGTTATTGAATTAGTTAATGAAATGTAAAAATGCTTCATTAGCTGGGAAGCGCTTAGGGATGTCCTGTGGTTGTGAATGGCGCTATATAGATTCAAGGTCTCTCTGTCTCACAGACCACCTCAGGACTACATGCTTTCAAGTTCCGTATATGTTGATCAGGGGGTAGAAAGGAGTTAATAAAAGCCAAGTTGGAAGTGTCTGTGCCGGAGCCTTTCTCGTGCTGTTACCCACCTGACGAGTGATTTCCTTGTTAATGAGAAGCCGAGGTGTTGTGTCAGACACTCTGGGTGAGAGAGGAAGAGAGCATCATTAGCACAGTACCCTCGTGAACCACAGCACAGCTCATAACATCCCGACATCCTGTATCACCACCAGCAGCGGCACGGACTCGAGATCAGATCTATTTCAAGTGAATAAGTCATCTCCCTGGGGAGCAGCTCGTTTCTTCGACATGCTTCTGATCAGATATCATCAGAGAGTCGCAGAATCTGAGAGAGAGGTTCCAGTTTTCTGCCTCAAGCTCTCCTGCAGTGGCCTATCTCAGATGGGCCACGTCTTCTTTTTTTAAAAATGTTCATTTCTAGACTGTGGGTAACGCTGACAATGCCAGTCTTTATTGCCCATCACTAAGACGCCCCTTTGAGAAGGTGGTGTATATTTTTGGTTTCCTTATTTAAGGATGGATATTCTTGGATGGGAGGGAGGGGGAGATTGTTTATGGAGCGGTGGGTTAGCATCCCTACCTCTGGGCCGGAGGTTCCAGGTTCAAGTCTCACTTCAGGACCTGAAGGCCGTGGAAGGCGAGTTCGTAACGTGGCCAAATAGGTTGATTACGAGCCGGTAAATCCTTCTGACACACCTGACGGTAGGTGGGAAGAACTTTGGGGGTGCCCTGTGGCCGTGAACGGTGCTGTGCAGATTCAAGGTCTCTCTTCCCCGGTCAGCCAGACTGCAGAAGGTGACGGCAAGCCACTGCAGGACTTTGCCAATCACCGTCACAGACCGACCCAATGGGAGTCTATGGCTGCCATCGCCCTCTTCGGGCCTAGTACCTGAAGGCACTTACTTGTATTGGTGGCAATTCAGAGAAGGTTCACGAAAGTTGAATCATGGGGTAGAGAGGGGTGTTTTATGAGGAAAGGATCAGCAGTTTGGGCCTATGACTACTCATGTTCAGACTTCAGACGTTAACTCTGTTTCTCTCTCCTGTTGAGTTTTTCACATTGTCAGCATTTTGCGTTTATTTAAGATTCTGAGGGGAGTTGATGCTGGGAGGATGTTTCCCCTCATGGGGGGTGGGGGGAACCTAAAATTAGGGCGTAGTTTCAGAATAAGGGGTCTCCCACTTAAAAGAGAGATGAGGAGGAATTTCTTCCTTCAGAGGGTTGGGACCGTTTCAGGCTCTCTATGCCGGACAGCAGTGGACTGGGTAATGCAATACATTCCATAGAAACCATGAGGATCCAGGTTCGATCCTGGCCCCGGGTCACTACCTGTGTGGAGTTTGCACATTCTCCCCGTGTCTGCGTGGGTCTCACCCCTACAACCCAAAGATGTGCAGGGTAGGTGGATTAAACCATGCTAAATTGCCCCTTAATTGGAAAAAAAAAATTGGGTACTCTTAAAAATATTTTTTTTAAAAGAGTCTTCTCTGTCATTCGATGAGATTGTGACTGATCTGAGGTGATAATCCTCAACTCCACGTTCCCATCTTATCCCCATAACCCTCGATTCCCTCACTGATTAAAAGTTATTATCGCTCAGCCTTGAACACACTTAACGTCCCAGCCTCTACAGCTCTCTGCGGTCGTGTCTGCGTGGGTTTCCTCCGGGTGCTCCGGTTTCCTCCCACAAGTCCCAAAAGACGTGCTTGTTAGGTGAATTGGACATTCTGAATTCTCCCTCAGTGTACCCGAACAGGCGCCGGAATGTGGCGAGGAGGGGATTTTCACAGTAACTTCACTGCAGTATTAATGTAAGCCGACTTGTGATACTAATAAAAGATTATTATCATTATTAAAGAATTCCACAGACCTCCTCATCTTTGTCTGAAATGGGTGACCCCTCACTCTGAGATTCTGCCCTCTGGCCCCAGACTCTCCCACAGGGGGAAACAACCTCTCAGCATCGACCCTGTCAAACCTCCTGAGAATCCGATATGTCTCAATAAGGTCGCCTCTCATTCGTCTAAACTCCCAGTGAGCACAGGCCCAACCTACTCAACCTCATTATCAGAAAATCTCTCCACACCCAAGATCAATCGAGTGAACCTTCTCTGGACTGCCTCCAAAGCCAGTATATCTTTCCTTAGATAAGGGAAACAAAACTGCTCACAGTATTCCGGGTGAGGTCTAACTAGTGTCTTGCATAGTTTTAAGAAGACTTCCCTATTTTTATATCCCATTCCATTTGCCTTCCCAATTACCCGCTGAACTTACGTGCTAGCGTTTTGTGATTTATGCACGCGGACCCCCAAATCCCTCTGAGCTGCAGCTTTCTGCAATCTCTCTGATGTGCGATGAAGACGCTCCCATGGTGCTGTCAGGTAGGGGGGAGTTCCAGGATTGTGGCACAGGCGACGGGTAGGAGGGGTTATACTGGATTAGGAAGCACACTGAGTACCGAAGCTACGCAAGATCACAGCATCATAAAGGAGGAAGGGGAAACTGGAAATGCAAGGCTGCGTCAAAAGCATTCGAACTAGAAACCTGCTCTGGGCAGTGGGTTAGTCTCTGATTGTCACTTCTGGTTTTCTTGACTTGGCACATTGAATTGTCGCAGAATACAGGAACAGGAGGAGGCCATTCAGCCCCTCACCGCCATTCAATCTGGCTGTATCTACCTGCTCCTTACTTCCATAACCCTAATAACCTTGTCAAACAACTGTGGGATCCTCCAGCTTCTATGTTATAGCACCTGGATTTCTCCACACACCAGCCTCTCTCCTCCGCACTCCACATGCCCTTTAATATTCATTTTGTCAGCTAACTGTCTAATCTGCAGGATCAGAATCTCTACAGCGCAGACGGAAGCCATTTGGCCCAGCGAGTCTGCACCGACCCTCCGAAAGAGCACCCTACCTGGGCCCACTCCCCCCACCCTGTCCCCGTAACCCGCTTATTGGTCACGGCCGATCCGCCTAACCTGCACATCTTTGGACTGTGGGAGGAAACCGGAGCACCCGGAGGAAACCCACGCAGACACGGGGGAGAACGTGCAAACTCCACACAGTCATCCATGGCCGAATTGAACACAGGTCCCTGGCGCTGTGAGGCAGCAGAGGTTAGCACTGCGTCACCGTGTTCCTTTAATGTTGCCTTACTTTTTGCGGGCTTCAACAAAGGTTGATTTCTGCATTTGTAACCTCCCCTTTAACTCTACCCCCCTGTTGCTTTCCTGATGCTGCATAACCAGCCCCTGACAGGGGGCTAGCAGCAACACAATGGACAGAATGGCTCCCTGCGGTGCCCCAAGCTTCTCTCTGGCACATTTTGTGCTTTTAATTTTAATTCAAACCATTTCCAATGTTTTCACCCCCCCCCCCCCCCCCCCCCCCCCCCCCGCCCCACTCCCCTCACGAATCGGGAAAGATTTTTCCAGCCACAGACCTGCTAGCAAGCGATGCAAATGGTTGGACTTGTAGGGAGGTGCCCATGATGATGAGGAGGTCACATTTCGGGAAATCCTGAACAAAAGAAAAACAAGCTCATTAAAAATACAGGCGAAGAAATGCATCGTCGCAAATAAAAGTCTCCCCTTCCTGGCCACCTGGGTGGCTTTATGTTTAAAAAAAACACAGGCAATTAACTTACAAATTAAAAAGAAAATTCCATACTAAATGCAAGGGTCAGGTGGGTTGAATCTGGTGGCATCATGACATCTCCGTTGGTTATGGGCAAGGGAGGGTGGCGTTCCCATGCCAGACATGCTGTAAATCATTGGCAATAACCATGTCCCTGGCACGATTGAAATGTGATGCAGGCACTTTACCCTGCAGGCTTTGCTGGGCACTCCTTAAGGCTGAAGACTTGAAGTCATTAATTAAGGCAACCATTTTTATAGAAGTAAAGGTTAGGTCGCCATAGTCCCAGATGACCAGAGGCTGCTTTCCCCTTTTGTGCTGGCTGGCCACGATTTAACTGGGGGGGTCACCACACCTCAGGTGGGGCTGAGAAGTCGGGGCCTTCATGAATAACCTCCGGCAGTACGGGAATTGAACCGGCGCTGTTGGCTGCACTCTGCATCACGAACCAGCCGTCCAGCCAACTGAGCTAAACTATTTTTATAACCACTGGTCAGTTGCTGTGACATTGTACACAGGGCTAAGCGTGAATGATTAAAAGAGGACAGGGGGATATTTAGACAAAGGTGCACAGATGTGCTTTGATGGCAATTAAATCCACAACGCATCAGGAGCCCGGACACAGAGAGGTGGATTGGGTGGGGGGCTCAGAATTTCTTTGCAGTAAAAGTGAAGGAGTTGGGAGATGCAAACAGAGGCGCCGCCACAGGTGGGAGGACATAATTACATCGGTCATTTTCATTGGAAATTTAAACAGCGGGAATTGAAGTGGAGAAAAACAGACACACATGGGTGACAAAAACACAAGTGGAAACATGCAGAGGTGTAATTTTTAAAACATGTATTAACTTCTTAACATGGACTTAAGGAGTGAGTCAGAGTACTGGAAACAGAGGGTCATAGCTCCCTTCCGTTTAGTGGACAAAGGCGGCAAAGGTTTTTTAGGTGCAAGCAGACATGGGAGAATGTGCAAACTCCACACGGACAGTGACCCAGGGCCGGGATCAATACGAATTAACTTAATCACTTATATCATTGCTGCCTATGGAACAGCAACTGTTTCACCATAGGGCAGCATGGTGGCTCAGTGGGTTAGCACTGCAGTCTCACGGCGCTGAGGTCCCAGGTTCGATCCCGGCTCTGGGTCACTGTCCGTGTGGAGTTTGCACATTCTCCCCGTGTTTGCGTGGGTTTCGCCCCCACAACCCAAAGATGTGCAAGGTAGGTGGATTGAACACGCTAAATTGCCCCTTAATTGGAAAAAATTAATTGGGTACTCTAAAAAATTTAAAAAAAAAAAGAAAAAAAAAAACTGTTTCACCATCACAGCCTGTGACAGCACTTAAAAGACTCGCATGAACGTTGCCATATCAACGACAATTTATATACTGCGCCTTTAATCTATTAAGAAGATTTGTTGGTGCGCTATAAAACACGGCGGCATGGTAGCACAGTGGTTAGCACAGTTGCTTCACAGCGCCAGGGTCCCGGGTTCGATTCCCGGCTTGGGTCACTGTCTGTGCGGAGTCTGCACGTTCTCCCAGTGTCTGCGTGGGTTTCCTCCGGGTGCTCCGGTTTCCTCTCACAGTCCGAAGATGTGCGGGTTAGGTGGATTGGCCACGCAAAAATTGCCCCTTAGTGTCCAAAAAGGTTAGGTAGGGCTACTGGGTTATGGGGATGGGGTGGAGGCGGGGCTTAGGTAGGGTGCTCTTTCCAAGGGCCAGTGGAGACTTGATGGGCCGAGTGGCCTCCTTCTGCACTGTAAATTCTATGATTCTATGAAAGTCTGACACTGATCCACATAAAGCAAACATTAGGGCCGATGATTAAAGGGGAAGGTTTTAAGGAATCTCTGACAGGAGGAGGGGCAGAGAGAGGAAAGTCCGGAGCTGGGGGGAGCTGAAGGCACGGCCGCCAATGGCGGAGCGCTGAAAATCGGGAAAGCTCACAGGGCCTGTGGTAGATGCGCAGGGATTTCAGGGAGGGTTGTGGGGGCTGGAGGAGATTACGGAGAAGAGGGAGGGAGGCGGGGGAGGGATCTGAAACAAAGGATGAGAATTTTTAAATCGACACTTAGCCAGAGGTCAGGGAGCACAGGGGTGATAGGTGGATGGACCTCCGTGAGGGCAAGGAGAGTTTGGGATGAACTTGTCAATCAAATCCACTGGGATTATCTTCTCTAATGCAGAGAAGATTACAGGGAGATTTAAAAAAAAAAATTTAGAGGACCCAATTAATTTTTTTCCAATGAAGGGGCAATTTAGCATGGCCAATCCACCTACCCTGCACATCTTTGGGTCGTGGAGGCGAAACCCACGCAAACACGGGGAGAATGTGCAAACTCCACACGGACAGTGACCCAGAGCCGGGATCGAACCTGGGACCTCGGTGCCGTGAGGCACCAGGGCTAACCCACTGCGCCACCCTGCTGCCCAACAGGGAGATTTAACACAGATGCTCAAAATTACAGAGAGTTGAGTAAGTCGGGTGAACCCATTGGCTTCAGTTGATAACCAGAAGACACCGATTTAGGAGAATTGTCATATTTCCCCGTAACGAAGGTTTTATATTAAAAGAGTTTAAAATTCTATGGTAGGTTTCTTGAAGGAAGACTAATAATAGAACTTTTGCACCAAGCACGCACAGAGTGACCTCAAACACATCTCAATCTCACCACTGACCATGCATCATTTACTGACTGCTTCCTGTGACTATTCACTTCAAGGGAACTTGGTGCGGCAATCTTAAAATATTACTCACTCCTCAGTTAGACAAAATTTTAATGACTGTAATAAAATGGATCAATTACTCCAACACTCCCCCCCCCCCCACTTCCTTTCCTGCTTCTGACCATTTTTGTGACGAATCGGCCGATTTAACGATTAGAAATATTGCGTTTTCCCTGTCATGGTGACGCAAACCCCAGTGTTGGAGCCAGCACTGTAAGTCGCTGCTCTCGGTGTGCTGGGTGTGGTACTGCTCCGACAGAAATAAATTGTGATTTTTAAATAAGGGAATGGTGGAGATGCAGGGGGGTGGTTGGGAGACGAGGAGGGGTCTTGGGTTTGGCTGTGATGTCCTCCATAGTTGGTCAGCACTCGGAGAAAGTACAGGGGTGTGGCTGGGGCATCCCAGAGGGAGAGCAGCATATTTAAAGAAGGGAGAGGAGACCTTCCACCCACAAAAAAACAATGCTGAGTTTCATTAGGAACGGGTCGTAGAATCCCTACAGTACAGAAGGAGGCCATTTGGCCCATCGAGCCTGCACCGACCCCCCAAAAGAGCACCCCACCTAGGGCCTGTGACCCCACCTATCCCCATAGCCCCACCTAAGCTTTTGAACACTAAGTGGCAATTGATCACGGCCGATCCACCAAACCTGCACATCTTTGGATTGAAAATGAAAATGAAAATCGCTTATTGTCACGAGTAGGCTTCAATGAAGTTACTGTGAAAAGCCCCTAGTCGCCACATTCCGGTGCCTGTCCGGGGAGGCTGGTACGGGAATCGAACCATGCTGCTGGCCTGCTTGGTCTGCTTTAAAAGCCAGCGATTTAGCTCAGTGAACCATCAGTGATTGTGGGAGGAAAACGGAGCATCCGGAGGAAACCCACGCAGACACGGAGGAGAACGTGCAAACTCTTTCTGCTGTTGTTGCTTCTGGAGAGTAACTGGCTTCAGATCGATGCTCCAGCTAACCTTTCAGCATCGAGTTCAACAACTGTAGACTGTGACCTTTCTCCTCCATCTTAAACTCTTTATTTTTAAAAATCCCATATTTGTATTGCCTCTTCCCCCTCCATCCCCCTCCCACACCATGCCACCTGTCTCTTCTTCTCAAAGTTGCTACTTCTTGTTGCAATCTCTCGCAGCCAGAGTTTAATATCCACCACATTCTCGCTCTCTTTAGTTCTGATGACTCTAACTCGGTTCCTCGCTCCCTACAGATGCTGCTGAGCTTTTCCAGCACCTTCTGTTCTTGGGCGGCGCGGTGGCACAGCGGTTAGCACTGCTGTCTCCCAGGGACCCAGGTTTTCAATTCCGGCCTCGGGTGAGTCGATACGGAGTCTGCACATTCTCCCCCGTGTCAGCGTGGGTTTCCGCCGGGTGCTCCGGTTTCCTCGCACAAGTCCAAAGATATGAAGGTTGGTGGGGTAACGGGGATAGGGCGGAGAAGTGGGTCTAGGTAGAGCATCTTTCAGAGGGCTGTTGCAAATCCGATGGGCTGAATGGTCCCCTTCTGCGCTGTAGGGATTCTATGAGGATTGTGCCTTCATCTTCCTGGATCCCAAGTTCTGGAAGTACTTCCCGAAACCCTTCTCTCCCATGTCTGGGAGAATGGCAGCACAGTGATTAGTACAGTTGCTTCACAGTTCCAGGGTTCCAGGTTTGATTCCCGGCTTGGGTCACTCACTGTCTGTGTGGAGGACTGCACGTTCTCCCCCTGGGTTTCCTCCGGGTGCTCCGGTTTCCTCCCAGAAGTCCAAAGATGTGCACATTAGGTGGATTGGCTGTGCTAAATGACTCCATAGTGCCCAATGGAGTTGGGTGGGGTAGCTGGGTTACGGGTATGGTGTGGAGGTCTGGGGGTTAAATGGGGTGCTCTTTCCAGGGGCCGGTGCGGACACGATGGGCCGAATGGCCTCCTCCTTTACTGTAAATTCGATGTCTACGTCCATGGGTATAAGAGCAGGGGAATTCTCCTCGGTGACCTGACCAAATCAACAACGCAGAAACAGACCATTGGGTGATTATCACATCGCTGTTTGTGGGAGCTTGCTGTGCACAACTTAGCTGCCCCGTTTCCCATATTTCAACAGTAATGACGATACTTCTAAAGTATTTCATTGGCTGTGAAAGGTGCTATATAAATGCAAATCTGTCTGCTTTTCTTTTCATTCATTTCCTTTAACACAGACCCTACATCCCACCACTCGTACCACATCTTAAGTCACAGTTGTAACATCCTCCTTAAGTGACTCAGTGTTTGATAACGTTCCTGTGACGCCTCAGGATGTATATTACAGTATCTGAAATACTCATTCATGGGGCGTGGGTGTCGCTGGCTGGGCCCAGCATTTATTGCCCATCTCTAATTGCCCGCGAATGGAGTGCCTCGCTGGGCCATTTCAGAGAGGCATTCAAATAGTCAACCACATTTCTAGAGTCACACGTCGGTCAGACCAGATAAGGATGGCAGACTTTTGGCATTTCATGCTAAAGAAATAGTTCTAATAATAATAATCTTTATTAGTGTGACAAGTAGGCTTACATTAACACTGCAATGCAGTTACGGTGAAAAGCCCCTAGTCGCCACATTCCGGCGCCTGTTTGGGTACACGGAGGGAGAATTCAGAATTTCCAATTCACCTAACAGCACGTCTTTCGGGACTTGTGGGGGGAAACCGGAGCGCCCGGAGGAAACCCACGCAGACACGGGGGAGAACATGCAGACTCTGCACAGACAGTGACCCAAGTGGGAATCGAACCCGGGACCCTGGAGCTGTGAAGCAACAGTGCTAACCACGGGCAGCACGGTGGCACAGTGGTTAGCATTGCTGCCTACGGCGCTGAGGACCCGGGTTCGAATCCCGACTCTGGGTCACTGTCCGTGAGGAGTTTGCACATTCTCCCCGTGTCTGCGTGGGTTTCACCCCCACAACCCAAAGATGTGCAAGATAGGTGGATTGGCCAGGCTAAATTGCCCCTTAATTGGAAAAAATAATTGGCTACTCTAAATTTATTTAAAAAAAAGAAAAAAAAACAGTGCTAACCACTGTGCTACCGTGCCGCCGTGAAGCATGGAGGGGTTACTCCAACTGTACACAGGGCATTGGTGAGCCCGGGCCTGGAGTACTGTGTACAGTTTTAGTCCCCTTATTTGAGGAGGGATGTAGATGGATTGGAGGCAGTTCAGAGGACATTCACTAGCTTGATTCCAGAGATGAGGAGTGGGATTCTCTCACCCCGGGGCCGGGCCGGAGAATCGTCGGTACGGGCGCAAATCGCGCCACGCCACCCCAATGCCAGTCCGCTGATTCTCCGGAGAGCAGAGAATCAGCGCTACTGGCGCCGTGCCGGCTGGGGGCCGCTCTATGCGGCCCCCCCGGCGATTCTCGGCCTGCCATGGGCCGAGCAGCCACGCAAATAAAGCCAGGTCCCGCCACCGTTGCTCACGCCTGCTGTTACCCTGCCGGACCTCGGCGTGGACGCATCCGGGGGCGGCCTAGTTTGGGGGGGGGGGGGGGGGGGTTCCGACCCTGGGGGGAGGCCTCCGCTGTGGCCTGGCCCGCGATCGGGGCCTACCGATCGGCGGGCCTACCTCTCAGGCTGGGGGCCTCTTTTGTTCCGTGCCGGGCCCCGTAGCCCTACGCCATGTTGCGTCAGGGCCGGTGTGGATAAGGGAGCCACTGCGCATGCGCGCACTGGCATCAGTCGCACTGCGCATGTGCAGACCCGTGGCGCCTATCTGACGCTGGGGATCAGCAGCTGGAGCGGCGTGGGTCGCTCCAGTGCCGTGCTGGCCCCCTGTAGGGGTCAGAATCGCTTCTCCTGAGGCCATGTTGATGCCGTCGAGAAATGTGACTCAACACAGCCTCAGAATCAGAGAATCCCGCTCGAGGGGTTTGCCTTATGAAGAGAGATTAAACAGTTTAGGCCTATATTCTCCAGAGTTTAGAAGAATGAGAGGAGATCTAATGCAAGTGTACAAGATGATAAAAGACATTGACAAAGTAGGCGTGGAGCGGATGCTTCCTCTTGGGGGCATTCTAGAAAGAGAGGTCATAGTTTTAGAATAAGGGGCAGCAGATTTAAAACAGAGATGAGGAGAAATTATTTCTCCCAAATGGTGGTGAATCTGTGGAATTCACTGTCTTAGAGTGCGGTGAATGCACTCTGGTCCAAGGAAGAACAACTTTGTTTTTGGCCACGACGCTAATGAAGATTTCCTGGAATTTCTTAAGAGATCGGTTGTCATTGGGAGATAGAAATATTCAGTTCACCCCATTAGAATGTTGCAGGTTGCATGATTTAGAATGTTCTAGATTGTCTTAGCTGCTGTGGTAGAATTGATCACTGCGGTCAAAACATGAGCAGAGTTTTCAGAGCAGGTTGTTGGATGTGGATTGACTTGAGCCCTCCTCTAAGATGCAAGCTCTTTCTAAAATTTAAAAAAAAAGATGTTGCTGGGCATTAACCAGACAGGGAAGTCTCAAGGAAGAGCTGTGCAATTGTAAAAAGATGTTGAGCGAACGCAGAATGGTGGGGGTATGTTCTGTACTGAGTGCTTGCTAATCGTTCATTTGTTAATCCAATGTCACTGCCCCAATCTCGAGAGACTTGGTAGCACCCGCTTTGGAAATCAATCACGTTTCAACACTGACTTTGCCGGCTGCAATTATACTTATACTTACGGACTCCATGGTGGCAAAGAATCGTTGAGGCAGACTCTCACCAAAGAACACGATGTCTATTTAGAGGAATGAATGAGGATTACGTTCAGTACACAGTTTCTTTTATAATATCAAAGCATGCTTTACAGTCGTGTTTTTCTCAGCCAGCACAAGACAATCAATGTGTCTGTTGGGTCACAGGAGACTCAGGGAGGGATGCGGAAAAGGAAACACATCACTCTTGCAACCAGTTTTGTTTCGGAGACCCAGGTGCATTAATTATCCTTTCTAACCCACAAAACTGACCCGGAGTGTACATCCGACGTCGTCTCTGCATGAACGTTCTGCTCCCGCAAACCAGCTCCAGCTTGGCTGATTGATATTAAAGAGCTCGCGTCCTGCGCCTGAACACCACTCAGTGGTTCCTGCTGGAGACAGATTGCAAGGGAGGAGAAGGAGAGAGAAACAGGAAGTGAAAGGGGGATAGGAGAGAGAGAGAGAGAGAGAGAGAGAGCAAAGGGGGGGGGGGGGGGGGGGAGGAGAGAGAGTCCAAAGGGCGAGGAGAGTGTACGCAAGGGGGAAGAGAGACAGAGTGCGTGCCATGGGGGAGGAGAGTGTGCGCAAAGGGGGAGGAAAGAGAATGTGCGCAAAATGGGGAGAGAGGGTGTACAAAGAGTGAGGAGAGAGTGTGCAAAGGGGGAGGGGAGAGAGTGTGCAAAGGGGGAGGAGAGAGAGCGTGCAAAGGGGGAGGAGAAAGAGTGTGTGTGCAAAGGGAAAGGAGAGAGAGAATGTGTGCGCGCAAAGAGGGGAGGAGAGAGAGGCAGGGCATGAAGGGCTGAGTGGGTGTGCAATGGGCAGGGAGTGTGAGGGGAGAAGGGGCATGGGGGGCACAAGGGGAAGAGAACACTGATTCCCTAATCCGTTACCAGTTGGGGACAGATGGGCTTAATTACCAACTTGAAGCAAGTATTCTGTTGTAGCATTGGCTCAACATCAACAAGAGGTATTCGGAATTTGGTCAGCAATTTGGTGATATTTAAATGGAAGAATAGGCTTGGGGGCTGAATGGCCTCCTCCTCTTCCTAGTCATGCATTCATGAGAACAGTCCAGTAACACCGAGAAGAGCCAGCTCAGATTTGACCAAAGGATTTTTGCATCTCATTTGATTGGACTCACCAGGCTTCACTACAGAATTACATTGTTCACACTTTGGCAGTGGCTTTGTGAAGATCTGTGCTGTTCACAGGATTAAGAGGAAAACACGGATTAGCAACATAATGCATATCCTAAACCTACAAACGAATATCGCAAATTGCTGCACAACACAGTGGGGGTGAAGAAAACAGGGCAACTTTTATCAATTGCCCTCCATTTTTGTTACTGTCAAAATAGCAAATTTCAACATTGAATCACCAGAAGCTAAGGGGGCAGATCGCCCTCCAGCCCCCTCGCCCTCCAGCCCCCTCGCCCTCCAGCCCCCTCGCCCTCCAGCCCCCTCGCCCTCCAGCCCCCCCCTCGCCCTCCAGCCCCCCTCGCCCTCCAGCGCCCCCCTCGCCCTCCAGTCCCCCCCCTCGCCCTCCAGTCCCCCCCCTCGCCCTCCAGTCCCCCCCCTCGCCCTCCAGTCCCCCCCCTCGCCCTCCAGTCCCCCCCCTCGCCCTCCAGTCCCCACCCTCGCCCTCCAGTCCCCACCCTCACCCTCCAGCCCCACCCTCACCCTCGCCCTCCAGCCCCAGCCCCACCCTCACCCTCCAGCCCCACCCTCACCCTCCAGCCCCACCCTCACCCTCCAGCCCCACCCTCACCCTCCAGCCCCACCCTCACCTTCCAGCCCCACCCTCACCCTCCAGCCCCACCCTCACCCTCCAGCCCCACCCTCACCCTCCAGCCCCACCCTCACCCTCCAGCCCCACCCTCACCCTCCAGCCCCCTCCCCTCACCCTCCAGCCCACCCTCACCCTCCAGCCCCACCCTCACCCTCCAGCCCACCCCTCACCCTCCAGCCCCACCCTCACCCTCCAGCCCCACCCTCACCCTCCAGCCCCACCCTCACCCTCCAGCCCCACCCTCACCCTCCAGCCCCACCCTCACCCTCCAGCCCCACCCTCACCCTCCAGCCCCACCCTCACCCTCCAGCCCCCCCTCACCCTCCAGCCCCCCCTCACCCTCCAGCCCCCCCTCACCCTCCAGCACCCCCTCACCCTCCAGCACCCCCTCACCCTCCAGCACCCACCTCACCTCCATGCCCCTCACCCTCCAGCCCCCATACCCCCCCATGGACAAAATGGTGCTCTTTAGGGAAGGGTGATTTGGTTGTGTTTAGTTTTAATGCCTTCAGCTGTGACTCGGTGGGTAAAACCTGCGCTTCTGAATCAGAAGGTCGGGGTCCAAGTCCCGCTCCAGAAACTTGAGCACATAATCCAGGCTGACATACGCCCGGTGCAAAATCACTGTCAGGGGGTCAGCGCCGAGGGGGCCGCACTGTCGGAGGGTCAGCGCCGAGGGTGTCGCACTGTCGGAGGGTCAGCGCCGAGGGTGCTGCACTGTCAGGGGGTCAGCGCCGAGGGTGCTGCACTGTCGGAGGGTCAGCGCCGAGGGTGCCGCACTGACAGAGGGTCAGCGCGAGAGGGTGCTGCACTGTCAGTGGGTCAGCGCCAAGGGCGCCACACTGTTGGAGGGTCAGCGCTGGGGGAACGCCGCACTTTCGAAAGGGTAGCTCTGAAGGAGTGCTGCAGTGTCAGCGGGGCAACATTGAAGGAGTGCCGCAGCGGTGCCACCTTTCAAATGAGATGTTTTCACATCTTCAGGATGTTTCAAAGTACCTCACAGCCAAGTTAAAAGGGACTTGCATTTATCTACCACTTTTCATGACCACTGGACTTCTCAAAGCAATTTTTTTCCCCCTATAAATTTAGAGTATTCAATTCTTTTCTTTTCCAATTAAGGTGCAATTTAGCGTGGCCAATCCACCTAGCCTGCACATCTTTGGGTTGTGGGGGTGACACACACGCAGACACGGGGAGAATGTGCAAACTCCACACGGACAGTGACCCAGAACCGAGATCGAACCCGGGTCCTCAGCGCCGTGAGGAAGCAGTGCTAACCACTGCGCCACATTGACACCCTTTCTCAAAGCAATTTACAACCAATGAAGTACTTTTGATGTGTCGTCAATATTGTATAGTTGTTGTATACAGAACATAACATATATACATATGGATAGAGATACTTTAAAAGTGTGTTCATGTTAAATTAGGCAGACACTTTTCACATTGGAGACAGTTGCTGAGGAAAATGATTTTTAGCAATCAGACACTCAAACATAAAAGAATAGTAAGTAAAGGAGTTAAACAACTGAAGCTGGATCAGTTGTTAATTTTATATCTGAGATAGATTAGGGATTAAGGGATATGGGCCAAAGGCAGGTATATGGAGTTAGGTCACAGATCAGCCATGACCTCATTAAATGGTGGAACAGGCTCGAGGGGCTGAATGGCCTGTTCCTGTTCCTATGGTCGCTATCTTTAATTGCAGCAGCACCTATGGCTGGGAGGTGGTTTTGTTTTTCCTGGTCCTCCCAGCTGTTCTCTCAAGCAGCTAGAGGTTGACACAGTTTGGTGACCCGAGATGCACTGCAGCAACTCAACCAAGGCTACTCAGGCAGCACCATCTAAAGCTGCAATCTCTGCCACCTAGAAGGCAACAGCAGACACAAGGGCGAACAGCACCACCTGAAGGTTCCCCAACAAGCCACACACCATCCTGACTCAGAAATGTATCGGCCATTCCTTCACTGTTGTTGCTCCAAAATCCTTGGAACACCATCCCTCTCAGCGCTGTGGGTGTACGTACACCACAGCGGTTCAAGGAGCCAGCTCACCACCACGTGCTTCTGAGGGGTGTACAAGTTTCTGAGGGCTGTATGGGCCTCTGAAGGGGTGTAATGGGCCTCTGAAGGGGTGTATGAATGCAGACTTACTTTTCATCCACTCCAGGTTATATTGCTTCCTGCACACACTGTTGGTGCAGTGAGAGGTGTAGAACGTCCCATGTGCCTCTATCAGGTCTTCGTCCTTTAGCCCAACAACTCTTTCCAAGGTGTCAATGTTCTAGAATAGAGGGTCAAGGAAGAATAATAGCAAGTGGAGCTTAGATTTGATGGCAGGAAGAAGCTCCTGCCGCACAGACACAACATGCACCGGGGCACATTCCCAAAAAGTACAAGTCTGATTTCACTGCATTCCCTCAAATAAAACTCTGGGGACCCCGGTTCAAATCCCACCGTGGCAGATGGTGAAAACTGAATTCAATAAAAATCTGGAATTAAAAGTCTAATGATGACCATGAAACCAATGTCGATTGTCATAAAAAAACAATCCGGTTCACTAATGTCCATTTCGGGAAGGAAATCTGCCGTCCTTACCCAGTCTGGCCTACATGTGACTTCAAATCCACAGCAATGGGGTTCACTTTTAACTGCCCCTCTGGCCGAGCGAGACACTCAGTTCAGTTCAAGGGCAATTAGGGATGGGCAACAAACGCTGGCCCAGCCCAGCGATGCTCACATCCCATGAATGAATTCAAACAGGGATAAGCTGCTGAGATACAGCAATATCTCAAGGATTAAACAGCACGCAAGATGGGGAAGTTACAATTATCAATCAGAGCTCCCTGCTCTCGGTTGTGACACAGTCAGTAGTATGCTCGCCTCTGAATCACAAGGCTCCCAGTTCAAGTCCCACTCCGGGGCTTGCGCACCAACATCTGGGCTGATGACGCACTGCAACATCGAGGGGGCTGCTGCACTGTCGGAGGTGCCGACTTTTCGATGAGATGTTAAACCGAGGCTCATTTGCCTGTTCCAGTGGATGTTAAAAACCATCTTGTGAAAAGGGCAGCAGTGGTTAGCACTTCTGCCTCACCGTGCCGAGGACCCGGGTTCGATCCCAGCCCCGGGTCACTGTCCGTGTGGAGTTTGCACCTTCCTCCCAGTGTCTGCATGGGTTTCACCCCCACAACCCAAAGATGTGCAGGGTAGATGGATTGGCCACACTAAATTCCTTAATTGGAAAGTTTCAAAGAAGAATTTTTGTTTTGGCACTGACCAATGTTTCTCCCTCAATCAACATCACATAGAAAATATCAATTCCTGGTCTTTATCACACACTGCAGTTTAAAACCCTTCTGTGAAGGAATGCTCCCTGACATCACTTATTGCAGGCCCCAACTCAAATATCAAGGCGGCACCTTAATTGAGTGCCAAGGTTGTAGCACTCACTCTGAGAGCAGACTTGAACCTAGGATCATCTGCCTCAGGGACGAAAGTGCTACCAACTGAGCCAGCCAACAAGTACTAGGTAAAGACTAACTGGCATGAGAGTTTAGATTGAGGGGGTGGGGGATTGTGAGGGGGGTGGGAGCTTGTTTGTGATCCCCCCCCCATGGCCAATTATTCGATGACACTCGAACTGCACTCATTGAAAAAAGCTGTTTAGGCAAAGTATGTGTCCGTCTCCCATGGTACTGCACCCCAACAAGTGACAGCTCCTTCACAAGGGCAGACTGTGGTCAATAACTAACTCCTTGCCTACACAACCTTAAAGGTTACTTTTACACAACGCTTGTGGCCACTGCCTCCCTTGGGTCACCAGCGTCACATAGGCTGGCTGGGAAGATAGGACCCTCCCAGCCTGTTAGATCAGGAAAGTATACTTCAATGTGGCTGTCTGAGACCCACATGCCAGGGACCAGAGCCACTCGCTCAGCAGGAAATGCACGAAACCTTCCTGAGGCAGTTTCTCGGATTTGCTTCCACTTTCGGCCGACGAGCTCCAAAATGGCTGATCAGTCCGATGCGCGATCTGCAGAGGCAGCTACATGTGGGGCAGGTGGCGCTTGGAGGGTCAGCTAAGATGGGTTACAATGAAAGCAAAATACTGCAGATCCTGGAGATCTGAAATAAAAACTGGAATATTCCAGATAATGCGAGAGAAACGCCGCAAGTGTGGCAACATCTGTGGAGAGAGAAGCAGAGTTAACGTTTCGAGTCCCTATGACTCTTCTTTGGAACTCGGTCTTGTGGAAGGGTCACTTGGACGTGAAACATTAACTCTGTTTCTCCCTCCACAGGAACTGCTGCCAGACCTGTTAAGATGTCCAGCATTTTTTTGTTTTTATGTGGGCTGGTGGGTTGTTTGGAGGTTTCTATGCTCCTTCCGGTGCCGCGACTTTGTCTCTGCCCCTTCCCGATGAAGTCTCTCTTTCTCTCTCCCCACGTGTTTGATGACTTTCCGAATGAACCTCCTCCGTCTTGGCCAGTCGCAAGCCAGGAACTCACATAATCAGCGAGGGCTACCTGACCTCGTCAAGGAGGCTTGGAGAACATTCCTAAAATGTTTCCACTGTCCTCCTGGGAGTCCCCTGCCACGACCGACTTCCAACCAGAGTGGCTGCTTCAGGAGTCAGGGATACGAACGACTTGTCCTGCCCAGAGGAACTGGTTTTTGAGTGATTAGCCGATGGTGGGCAGGTTGGCCTGGGAGAGGGCGACGCTGTTGGATCGCCTTTGTGGTGACTGGATTAGGAGCAGCTCGCAAAGGCACGGCTGGCAGTTCTTCTCCAGTGCTTTGGGATACCTGCTGTGGGTTGACCCAAGTCTCTGAAGCAGATGGGAGCGCGGGGATTGCTGCTGCCCCGCAAACCATGTCTCGGGTTTGGCATTCTGATCCTCAAATACTCGTTCCCTCAGTCAGCTGAAGGTCGAGCTGGCACATTAGAGGCGATGGTTAATTTTGCCGTCTTTGTCTGAGAGGAGGGAAAATGGTTCACTTTCCCAGGAATACAAGATAATGGCTGCAGTTACCCGCTAGGCCACAAGGTGTCAGCCAGCTCAGAAGTAACAGGACAGAGAAAACACACAACTAACTAATATAATATAAATGCTTCATTCATTTTACGCCCCCCACTATACTGCACTTAGCAAACTGCAGGGGGAGAAATCTACGGGGATAGCCTGTGCTGTCCGACCTTTCAAACTCACGGCCAGATCTGGGTATCATAGTACACAGTGGCAGACTGTACCTGTGTATAACAGCGTAACAGCAACTTCTTGTCTCGTAGCATCCGCATGAAATAATGGCAAACGGTGGGCTGCAGAAAAGACACATTTGTTACTAAAAGGAGAGGATGAGGGCGCTGCTTTTTGTCCAAAGCATTTATGTTGAATACCAATATATTTTATTTTTAGCTTTAGGGGCACTGGGAGTAACTGCAGAGTCCTTCCTGCCACTCCAATCAACGAGACGAGCAGAAAGTTACACGCTGCCTTTAAGGGTGAGGGGGATGCTCGGTCAAAATATTTTTTTGCAATCTCTTCCTCCTGCAACTTTGCTTACCTTGAACTGTCCTGGGTACAGCTCCTTCGCCAATGCGAAAAATGGTTCCGGGTGTTGCTGAAATATAACAGACGGGTGTTGGTAACGTTAACAAAGTGATACAGGACATTAAAAAACAGTCGCAGGCATTTGGGGGTCCAATTCCTCACAATGGAGAACCTTTAACTTGCTCTAGGGTGCAAAACAACGGGGCCAGTCGATACAGCGTAAATAGTACCTCCCCAAATTGCGCCCCCTCCACTAAAACAGGTCCACCCACCCCCCGGTCTTCCCCAGTCAAGGGGAGAGATACAAAAGACACCAGAGGGGAAACTTCTTCATACATAGGGTGTTGAGCATCTGGAACGGGCTGCCAGATGCCGTGGTAGAGGTGGGTACGATTTTGTCTTTTAAAAAGCAGTTAGACTTATATGGGCAGGATGGGTATAGACGGATATGGATCAAAAGCGGGCAAGTGGGACTAGATAAGTGATAGAAACTGGGCGGCATGGACAAGCTGGGCCGAATGGCCTGTTTCCATGCTGTAAACATCTATGCTCTATAACTTGGCACCTTCCCTCGGATCATAGGAAGCGCAAATGGGAGGGATTCCCTGATGCAATTCTATATCTTCACTGGCATGGTGTATTACCAGCTACAGGCTTAAGGACCAAACATTTTCATTTATATAGCATCTTTCACAATCACTGGGCAGCTCAAAGAGCTTTACAGCTGATTTTAAAAATCCAATTAAGGGGCAATTTAGTGTGGCCAATCCACCTACCCTGCACATCTTTGGGTTGTGGGGGCGAAACCCAGGCAAACATGGGGAGAATGTGCAAACTCCACACGGACAGTGAGCCAGAGCTGGGATTGAACCCGAGACCTTGGCGCCATGAGGCTGCGGTGCTAACCCACCATGCTGCCCGGTCTAGCGCACATCTAATGAATTGTAACATCCGCAACCTGAAAAGAAAGCATCAATCACCTTGAAGTAGCCAGTTTCAAAAATGGCCTCTGGATAAGGCAGTTCATATTTCTGCAGGTTGTGATAGAGGCCGGTACCAGGACTGCGAAAGTCGGGGATTCCCGCCGCTTTGCAGAGGAGAGAATTCATAGAAAGTGTGGTTAGAAATAAAGACTCTTTGCTGTTGAAAGTAATTCAGTTTGAGAGACCACCGTGATGCATCTCCTGTTATATGTGGGAAATGCAGCTTCCATTCTGCACCAGCACCACTGACATTGTAGCACAACACATACGCAAATAAACAGAAAATGTTAGCTCCCGGTCAACAATTGCTCAATCTTCTGATCATCCTTCAAATCCCCCCCCTCACTTTCTCCATAACCTCTTCCAGGATTTATGCGATTCTCCAATTCTGCCCCTCCATGCGCACACATACACCCCCCCCCCCCAAATCCCCGCTGCCCTAATCACTCACAGTTATGCTTTCAGCCGCCTGGGCAACAAGCTCTGAAATCCCTGCCCTAAAACTTCCTCTGGCCTCGTTCACAACCTTTAAACCCAACTCTTTGAATAAGTTTTAGGGCACGCGCCCTAATGTGGCTCAGTGTCAAAGTTTATTTGACTGTCCCGCTGTACATCACTCAGGGAATATTGCGGCATTGTGGCAACATCACTGGATATTTGCCACTAATGGTCCAGGGCAATGCCCTGTGGGGGAGGGATTTAAATCAATTAGTAACATCTCAGTAATAGTGATCATCAAACTACCGTGATTGCTACGGCGCTGAGGACCCGGGTTCGAATCCCGGCCCTGGGTCACTGTCTGTGAGGAGTTTGCACATTCTCCCCGTGTTTGCGTGGGTTTCACCCCCACAACCCAAAGATGCGCAGGTTAGGTGGATTGGCCACGTTAAATTGCCCCTTAATTGGAAAAAATGAATTGGATATTCTAAATTTAAAAAAAAAAAACTACCGTGATTGGCGTGCAGACCCATCTGGTTCACAAGATTCGCTCAGGGAAGGAAATCTGCTGCCCTTATTTGGTCTGGCCTACCTGCGGCCCCAGAGTCTCAGCAATGTAGTTAATTGCCCAAGCCACTCAGTAGGATGGGTAATTGAGCCCGGACAGCAAATGCTGGCCCACCCAGCAACCCCCACATCCCATCAAAGGATACATTTTTAAAAAAACTTTCTCACTTCCCTCTCCCAGAATTATCTTAGGCTGTGGCGAGAATCAATCTTAAAAGCCTCTTTTGTAATAAACTCATTAACACTTACACGTTGATATGCCTGCTCCAACCATGCATATAATCTTCTCACCTGAAAGGAAATTGAAGAGAGGCATTAATGTTTGACGAAGGGTCAACGCTCAAATAATATTCCTTTTCATTCCCCCCACCCCACTCCCCTTCACCTTTGCCAGACAAGTTGAGAAAAAGATGAATGAGAAAGAGGCGCGAACAAACTGGCTAACGTCAGACTGCAAGATATCAGAGTACGGTGGTGCTTTGAAATGTTGGAACTGGCAACGGTAAAACGGTAATTCTGAATCAGTTTCCTGCGGAGGGAGTTCGTAGCGGGAACTGCGTGGGGAAATGTCACCACAACTTTCCCCCACACCATCTCTAGGCAGAAGGCTACAGGCTGGCTGAAGACCAGGAGCAGGTATCTGATCACATGCTAAGCAAGAGGTCAATAGCAATGAGATCTGCAGAGGTCAATGGAGGGATGATGGCATGTGCTTGCAAAATGCAAAATGATCACAATGCTGATGCAGCAATTCTTCAGGAGCCACGGCCAGGTCGCCAGCATCTTGCTGGGGCGCAGTAGTGGGAACAGTACTCAACATTGAGTTGCTCTCACTCTGACAGCGCCTCCACTTCAGGGAAGCATGGTAGCACAGTGGGTAGCACTGCTGCTTCACAGCGCCAGGGACCGGGGTTCAATTTCAGCCTTGGGTGACTGTCTGTGCGGAGTCTGCACGTTCTTCCCATGTCTGCGTGGGTTTCCTCCGGGTGCTCCAGTTTCCTCCCACAGTCCAAATATGTGTAGGTTAAGTGGACTGGCCGTGCTAAATTGCCCCTTTGTGTCCAAGGAAGTGCAGGTTAGGAGGGGTTAGGGGGTTACAGGGTTAGGGCGGGGTGCCTAGTTTAGGGTGCTCTTTCAGAGGGTGATGCAGACTCGATGGGCCGAATGGCCTCATGCTGCTCTGTAGAAATGCTATGCTTCTATTCTGTAGTTCTATGGTAACTTCTTCAAGTCCTACAGGCATCTGGCCTCTTGCATATTCCTGATTATAATGGCTCCACCATTGGTGACAGCGCCATTAGCTACCTGGGCCCCAACCTCGAATTCCCTGCCTATATTTCTCTGCTCCATTTCCACCCCACCTCCCTTCAAGACGTCCTTAAAACCTTCCTCTTTGACCCAGATTTTGGTCACAGGTGCTTAGGTGGCACCATCTCAAAACCTGTTTGATAATATTCCTGGGGAATGTTTTACTGCATTAACGCTGCAATATAAAGTTCACGTTATTGTTAATGGGAGTATCCTATTCACCAACATCCATCAAGTAGATCAATGCCACAGTCTCAAACGTTTTTCCCCTCACCAAAACACACAGTGAAGATAAAGCCGACCGACATCGTCGACGGACACAACACTCGAGGTGTAATCGATAACTTACATTTTTTGTTCAGGATGTACTTTGCTATTCCGCCCAGGCTAAGCTCGTCCAGGATGTTTGTGGGCTGCTGCTCCCGCAGGTCAAGCGACCTTGACAGTAAGTTCCTCAGGAAGTCCACTGCAGAGAAAAGCTTGGGAAGTGAGAACCTCACAGCACAAACGGAGGCCATTGGGCCCATCACGCCTGCAACAGCTCTTTGAAGAGGCTTCCCAATGAGCCCCACGTTTCCGCCACAGCCTTGCCAATACCTCCCATTTACCCGATTCTCTTTTTGAAAGTTATTACTGAATCTGTTGTTTTTCTGGCAGCGTTTTTGAGATCAATCACAAAAACTCGCTGATTTGAAAATCAAATTCCCATTAACCCCTCTGCTTCCTTTGCCAATTATCTTAAATCCGTGTCCCTCCGTTTACCAAACTGGTGAAAACAGTTTCTTCTCAGTTTATTCGATCAAAACCATTCATCATCTTGAACTCTCTGATCAACGTGTAAATCTTTCCAATGTTCGCCAATGTGCTGGCAGTAGGAGAGGTGGTGGTGGGGTGATGGTGTTGTTACCGGACTAGCAATCCAGAGACCCAGCGTAATGCTCTGGGGGAATCTGGGTTCGAATCCCACCGCGGCAGGCAGTGAAATTTGAACTCAATTTTTTATAAATCCATTGTCGTTAAAACACCATCTGGTTCACTTGGGGAAGGAAATCTGCCGTCCTTACCCGGTCTGGGCCACGTGACTCCAGATCCACAGCAACGTGGTTAAATGCGTGGAGTTTGCACGTTCTCCCCGTGTCTGAGTGGGTTTCTTCCAGTTTCCTCCCACAGTCCAAAAGATGTGCAGGTTAGGTGGATTGGCCGTGATAAATTGCCCCTTTGTGTCCAAAGGTGAGATGGGGTTACGGGAAATAGGGGGTGGACTTAGGTTAGGGTGCTCTTTCAGAGGGTCAGTGCAGACTTGATGGGCTGAATGGCCTCCTCCTGCACTGGAGCAATTCTATGGTTCTATGGAATGGAAGGGCTGAGCAAGCCGCTCAGTTGAAGGGCAATTAGGGATGGCAGCAAATGCTGGCCCAGCTATCACACCCACACCTCGTGAATAAAAAGTCAGCCATCTTAAGGCGGCAAAGGTAAACTACAGCCGTACCTTGCCAAGCATAACCAGAGAAACACGGACGATGGTCACTGATGCCTTTTTAGGACATGGTATCTAAAGAAATGTAAAGAATAGATTCCAGAGTAGGCCATTGGGCCCTTCTCACCTGCACTACCATTCAATATGATTCAATATGACTATAAGAGAGAGAGAGAACGGTCTCCATTATGAGGCGACCAGTCACTCCACGTGACTGAAAACCCCCATTCCCGGGATACCATTTCCGCACTCCTGGTAGAACACAGGAGGAGGGGAGGGGGGGGGGGGCTGAAACCGGAGACCCACTCCCTTCGACTGGCATCGCTCACCCTTTCAACACCAAACCCACACAATTGAAAAAAGCTGAATTTCCATTCAAAACCACCCGTTTCATCCCTGCACAATTACGCACACAAGCCTTTCTCCTGTGGCATTGCTCGGGCTGGTGAAGAGAACCGTGACACTTACAGATTTGTGCCCAGTACGATGGTTTTACAAATATATTTTGCTATGTTCCAGCTGACATCAGTTCAGCGCATTTCATAATCAAAAGACTGCACGGACTTAATTAGCCACTAATTAGATTAATAGTCAGCATCGCCACCCTACTGTATACATAATTAAGCAATCGGCTGTAAGCTCACTATGGGGGCAGCTGGTTGGTTTGGGGTCAGAGGATCTATCCCAAATTGACAAACAGCAGTAGTTCCCCCCCCCCCCCCCCCAACCTCTTGTTTCAATGTTTATATATGGTCATGTTTGTGACAAATCACATGAGTCGTGGGGTTTTAGATTGTGACCCTAGGGGTCATTAGGTTTAACTTGGTTGGGCAATATATGTATGTATGACCCCCTTAGGTCACACACGGCTAGGGGGAGATGGTGGCGTAGTGGTAATATCACTGCATTGGGGATTCAGAGACTGAGGCTTATGTTTTGGGGACGAGTTCAAATCCTGCCACAGCAGCTAAATTCACCCGTGTCTGCGTGGGTTTCCTCCGGGTGCTCCAGTTTCCTCCCACAGTCCAAAGACATGGACTTAAGTAGGGTGTTCGTTCTAAGGGCCAGTGCAGACACGATGGGCCGAATGGCCTCCTTCGGCACTGCAAATTCTATGATCTATTCAGCCCCTCAAGCCTGCTCCGCCATTCAATAAGATCATGCCTAATCTGGCTGTGGTCTCAGCTTCACTTTGGGCTGAGAGGAGGGCGGGGAAATAACAAGATCGGAATTGTGAAAGAAACGGTCAGTAAAACACGAGTGAGAGAAACGTACTTTCAGAACCGTCAGCTGGCTCACTCGCTTCCCCTTGAGAATCCGCGCTCTGAAAGATAAAAGAAAGCCAAAGTTACTGGTGCGATTTATCGAGACACATCCATTCCTTCATATCTAACACTTGCCCAATTCCCGTTTCAATGGCACAGCTGTGGCACGGAGTCTGGCCTCATTTGCCACTGGTGTTAGAAAGAAAGTTGCGTTTATATCGAGCCTTTCACAACCTCGTGACACCCCACAGCACTTCACGGTCAATTAATTACATTTGTTTTTTTTTTAAATAAATTTAGAGTACCCAATTAATGTTTTCCAATTAAGGGGCAATTTAGCGTGGCCAATCCACCTACCCTGCACATCTTTGGGTTGTGGGGGCGAAACCCACGCAGACAATGGGGAGAATGTGCAAACTCCACACGGACAGTGACCCAGGGCCGAGATCGAATCTGGGACCGCGGTGCCGTGAGGCAGCAGCGCTAACCACTGTGCCACCGTGCTGCCCTAATTAATTACTTCTGAAATGTAATCAGCAATGACGTAAATCACCAGGTAATCTATTTTTGGGGGGAGAGGAAAGTTAAGGGATAAATGTTGGCCAGAACATGGGGCATTTCCCGGCACGTCTTTGAACAGTGCCACATCTGCCCGAGAAAGTCTCTTTTACATTACAACATAAGAAATACGAGGAGTAGGCCATGTGGCCCCTTCCACCGTCCAGTAACATCATGGGTGAATGACCACATCAACTCCACTTTCCCGCATTATCCTCACGTTGCTTCGCATCCAAAGGAATTGCCTCATCCAAGGTAGGCTGTACCTCAGACAGAGCAGCACTCCCTCTGTATGACACTGAAGTGCTATCCCAGGCGGGGGGGGGGGGGGGGGGGGGGGGGGGGGGGGGGGGGGGCTTTGAATCAATGACTCGGGGACCAGAGTGTTATCCTATATAAACATAAACTGAGGTAACATGGAATACTTTGGGGGTTAGGAATCGATTACAAGGTTCTGGCGGCCAAAAGATGCATTTTCACAATAAATTATTATATTATTTTGGTACCTCACTTCCAGAATTAGGATCGGTCTTTGGCACGGAAGCTGAAGAAGGAAAAGAAACAGGTTTGAGATACGTCTTTTAGATCGCTGGTTAAGGGTTACCTAAACAGCTTCTGGAGAAAAGGTTTTGGCAGACTGCCTTCTCCATCCATGCACGGCCACTGCATGATCACATCAATCGCAACTTTACTGGTACAAAATGTCTCTTGGGGAGACTAACCTATGGCCTTTTCTTTCCCAAATAAAAGCTCATCAAACTGTGAGGGGTCAAGTTCAATGAAAACCGAAGGATTAGGCCAGAGGAGGTTTAAACGTGAGAAAACGGAATTATCACCAACAGCTGTCATTCAATAATCAAAATCAATCAAAACATGTTGGGGGCGGCAGAGGTGATGTTTGAACTCAACGCTGAAGCAGGAAGTGCCTCTTCGAAAGACGAAGTGTTGTTCCTCCAGTTGTTAATCATTAGGGGGCGGCACGGTGGCACAGTGGTTAGCACTGCTTCTTCACAGTTCGAGGGACCCAGATTCAATTCCAGCCTCGGGTGACTATGCGGAGTTTGCATGTTCTCCCCGTGCCTGCGTGGGTTTCCTCCGGGTGCTCCGGTTTTCTCCCACAAGTCCCGAAAGACGTGCTGTTAGGTGAATTGGACATTCTGGATTCTCCGTCTGTGCACCCGAACAGGCGCCGGAGTGTGGCGACTAGGGGCTTTTCACAGTAACTTCATTGCAGTGTTAATGTAAGCCTACTTGTGACACTAATATAGATTATTATAACACAAAAGCAAAATACTCCAGAACGCTGGAAATCACAATAGAAAGAAAATAATGCGCGGAATTCTCAGCCGGTCGGGCAGCTTCTATGAGGAGAGAGAAAAATGACTTCATATTTACCAACCAACCTGCTCTCAGCTTTTATTATTTATCCCCCGATTTAATTGGCTCCTTTAAATGTCCCTTTAACTGGTTTGTCACTAAGACTCGCCCATCCCGTGGCCTGATTGGCCCAGGGCGGTGGGGGTGTCCAGCAGCTGATTGGTCCGGTCCACCGTCAATCACGAAACGTCACGCGGACCCCGCCCCTCCTCCAAACGCCGCCCGCGGCCATCTTTCCCCGCTCGAGCGAGGGGGGGGAACCCGCCGGCGATCGAATTCACGGCGGGTGGAGGGAGAGATGGAGAGAGAGAGAGAGAGAGAGAGAGGCGCGAAAGGCCCGCTTCCCCGGCGGCCAGCTTCAGTCCACCCTTCACCTTGCGGCCCCGACATCGAGCCGGTTTCTCGCGCGAATTCCACAGTCCGTCCGCCGCCTTCACTGCTCCTGCCCGAAATAGCGTCCGGCTGGAGGGCGGGGGCGCCGGAGAAAGGTTCCGCCCTAAGGCTGGGTGTTGTACAGCTGGATGTTGTGCTGCGAGTTGACTACAGTGGCTATCTCCATCCGCTCCATCACCACCAGCAGCAACATCAGCAGGGCAAAAAACACAATGGTTGCGCAGGACAAAACAATCATAACGTTCACGGATGGGGAAGTGGCAAGAGCAATGCATCTTTGCAATTGGGAGAGAGATTTTTTTTTTAAGTCATTGCATCCCCCTATGTGATCTCATAATTACAGAGATGTGACTCAGGAGGCAACTTTGGGAGACTACTGCTGAGTTCCAAGACTGCCAACGTCGCACACAAACTGTCGGAGCAATCCGTGTGGTTGTGCTGCCAAAACGGTGACCAAAGTGATCACCTTTTATGAGTGTCACAAGTAGATTTACGTTAGCGCCGCAGTTACGGTGATAATCTCCCCTAGTCGCCATGCTCCCGGTGCCTGTTCGGGTACGCCGAGGCAGAATTCAGAACGTCCGACTCACCTGACAATCACGTGTTTCGGAACAGGCAGCACGGCTGCACAGTGGTTAGCACTGTTGCTTCACAGCTCCAGGGTGTCAGGTTTGAATTCCCGGCTTGGGTCACTGTCCGTGCGGAGTCTGCACGTTCTCCCCGTGCCCGCGTGGGTTTCCTCCGGGAGCACCGGTTTCCTCCCACAGTCCAAAGATGTGCAGGTTGGGTGGATTGTCCATGATAAATTGCCGTTAGTGTCCAAAAAAGGTTAGGTGGGGCAGCACGGTGGCGCAGAGGGTTAGCCCTGCAGCCTCAGGGCGCCGAGGTCCCAGGTTTTATCCCGGCTCTGGGTCACTGTCCCTGTGGAGTTTGCACATTCTCCCCCTGTTTGCGTGGGTTTCGCCCCACGACCCGAAAGATGTGCAGGCTAGGTGGACTGGCCACGCTAAATTGCCCCTTAATGCAGCAGGGTAGCATGGTGGTTAGCATAAATGCTTCACAGCTCCAGGGTCCCAGGTTCGATTCCCGGCTGGGTCACTGTCTGTGTGGAGTCTGCACGTCCTCCCCCTGTGTGCGTGGGTTTCCTCCGGGTGCTCCGGTTTCCTCCCACAGTCCAAAGATGTGCGGGTTAGGTGGATTGGCCATGCTAAATTGCCCGTAGTGTCCTAATAAATGTAAGGTTAAAGGGGGGGTTGTTGGGTTACGGGTATAGGGTGGATATGTGGGTCTGAGTGGGGTGATCATGGCTCGGCACAACATTGGGGGCCGAAGGGCCTGTTCTGTGCTGTACTGTTCTATGTTCTAATTGGAAAAAATTAATTGGGTACTCTAAATTTATTTTAAAAAAGGTTAGGTGGGGTTACGGGGATAGGGTGCTCTTTCCAAGGGCCGGTGCAGACTTGATGGGCTGAATGGCCTCCTTCTGCATTGTAAATTCTATGACTTGTGGGAAGAAACGAGCAACACGGAGGAAACCCACGCAGACAGGAGGAGAACATGCAGACTCCACATAGACAGTGGCCCAAGCCGGGAATCGAAGCTGCTATGAAAAATGAAATGATAATCGCTTATTGTCACAACGATGCTTCAAATGGCGTTACTGTGAAAAGCCCCTAGTCACCACATTCCAGCGCCTGGTCGGGGAGGCTGGTACGGGAAGCAGCAGTGCTAACTACTGTGCCGCGCTTGAGAGCGAATTATCAAAAGTTAATTTATGAAAGCGAACACTGCATTGCAATGATATTGGCCATACAGGGATAGCAGTTTGATGTGGCAGGTTGCAGCAAACCTTGCTGACAGCGAAAATAACGATCCACACACATTGACGCTTATCAGTAAAATTACTGCGGATGCTGGAATCTGAAACAAAAGCAGAAAATACTGGACAATCTCAGCAGGTCCAACAGCGTCTGTGGAGAGAGAGAAGGGAGCTAACGTTTCGGGTCTGGATGACTCTTTGTCAAAGAAGTTGACATTTATCAGGATTCGAAAGGAAGAGTTGCAATTATGTCGCACCTTTCACGACTCCATGCTTTTGAAACGCTGTCAATGTTGTAATGTAAGGACGCCGGCAAACCAACTTGTGCACAGCAAGCTCCCACAAACTGCAATGTGACAATAACCAGATCGTGTTTTCTTGAGATGTTCATCGAGGGATAAATATTGGCCAGGACACTCGGGAGAAATTCCCTTCCCTTCTTTGAAATAATGGCCAAGGGATCTTTTACATTCACATTTGCCGACAGAAGTGGTCTTGCCTTAACAGCTAATTCAATAGACCCTATGACACTGCAACACTCCCTCAAGTGCTTTGATTTTTTTATTTGGAACTTGAAGCTGGACTGTGAGTCAAGAATGCTATGATTTGAGCCTCAGCAGACATCAGAGAGATTGTAAAATGTTACAGCACAGAAAGAATTGGCCCATTGTGCGGGTACTTGCTCGTTAGTCGAGCCATTCACGTCGTCTTACTTCCCCAGCTGTTTCCCCACAGCCCTGTAATGTTTTTCCCTGCAACTATTTATCCAATTTACTTTTAAAGGCTGCTATTGAATCTGCTGCCATTGCCCTTTCAATCGGCAGGCAGGAATGTTCCCTTCCAGTCGGGGAACACGTCAGCAGTCAAGGGCATTCAGCATCTGATCTCCGGGTAAGGGTTCTCCAAGGCGGCCTTCAGGACGCACAACAACGCAGAATCGCCGAGCAGAACTGATAGCCAAGTTCCACACACATGAGTACGGCCTCAACCTGGACCTTGGACTCATGTCTCACTACATTTAACCCCCACCCTGGGCTTGCAAAATCCTACCAATTGTCCTGGCTTGAGACAATTCGCACCTCTTTAACCTGCGATTATCCCTCTCTCCAGTCGCACCACCTGGACCTGTAAAGACTTAATTACCTGCTAAGACTCGCCTTCAAAGTATCATCTTGCATCATTGACATTGTCTATTTATGCTGTGTTTGTGGAACCCACCCGATAAAGGAGCAGTGCTCCGAAAGCTAGTGATTCCATATAGACCTGTTGGACTTTGACCCGGTGTTGTAAGACTTCTTGCGTTGCCCTTTCAGACAGAGGGTTCCAAATCACAATCATTCCCTGCGTAAAAAACCCAAAGTATTTCGCCCCTGGTTTTCCTGCCAATCTTCTCAAATCTGTGTCCTCTGGGGAGTCGCCCTCCCACCACCAGAAACGATTTGTCCTCACTCACAATATCAAAAGCCTTTGTGATTATGAACACCTTCTGTGCTCTGAGCAGACCAACACATCTTCTTCAACGCCTCATTCACAGCACCATTCTGGAACGTTTTGTTGCGCACCCTTTCCAACAACCTTCCTGGAAGTTGGTGCTCAGCATTGAACACAACCGAATCATTTTGTGTTGTAAAGGTTTTGTGTTTGGTACCTTCCTCGCTTGAGGACTCTATTATTCAATTTAAAAGCCTGGTATCCCTTGTGCTATTTTTTTGTTTTAAAAAAAAAAGCCTTTTCAACCTGGAAACTGCTGCATTTGATTTTTGATCTGTTCAATCGCCACTGCGAGGGCAATGGCAGAATCGATACAAATTGGCTTAGCTGCAAATGAGCTGCAGTGGCTGAAAATGATCATCATCAAGGGGTCCTGGTTGTTCTGGGCCATATGAAAGAAGGTGCTTGCATTTAATACGCACCTTTCACAATCCCAGAATGTCCCAAAGCACTTTACAGCCGATAAGGGACTTTTGAAGTACTGGGGTGGCTGTTACAGTTCACCCAGGGAGTCCATGTTGCTGTGCCAACTTGAACTTTTACCTGCATGCCATGCCTGGAGCTATGGACAGTGATGGCAGAGGCAGCGATGAAACTACAGAGAGTCTTGAACACAGTCCTTCACACGAACCTGCCTCCCATCCATTGACTTCATCTACACCTCCCGCTGCCTGGGGAAAGCGGCAGCATAATCAAAGACCCCCTCCCACCCGGCTTACTCTTCCAACTTCTTCTATCGGGCAGGAGATACAGAAGTCTGAGAACACGCACGAACAGACTTCTTCCCCGCTGTTACCAGACTCTTATGGGCTTCTGGACTGATGTGATCTCTATTGAGTAGTATGATGCCTGTGTCTATGTATTTATATTGTGTATTTTATGTTTGCCCTATTATATATTTTCTATTCATGTACGGAATGATCTGCCTGAGCTGAACACAGCACGGTAGCATGGTGGTTAGCATAAATGCTTCACAGCTCCAGGGTCCCAGGTTCGGTTCCCGGCTGGGTCACTGTCTGTGTGGAGTCTGCACGTCCTCCCCGTGTGTGCGTGGGTTTCCTCCGGGTGCTCCGGTTTCCTCCCACAGTCCAAAGATGTGCGGGTTAGGTGGATTGGCCATGATAAATTGCCCGTAGTGTCCTAAAAGTAAGGTTAAGGGGGGGTTGTTGGGTTACGGGTATAGGGTGGATACGTGGGTTTGAGTAGGGTGATCATTGCTCGGCACAACATCGAGGGCCGAAGGGCCTGTTCTGTGCTGTACTGTTTTATGCTCTAATACTTTTCACTCTACCTCAGTACACGTGACAATAATCCAATCTGATCCAATGTTCGTTCCATCATGTTGCCCAGGAATCTCTCCCACTCTTGTAGCCTGCCATTGGTGGGTGTTGGAAGGTTTCACAGGCTGACATTCAGCCTGAGAATGCACCTTCATCAAGTCCTGGGGTGGGACTTGAACCGGGATATTCTGACACAGAGGCAGGGATGCTGAGCCACGAGACCTGCTGTAATGTACAAAACACAGCAAACTCACTCGCAGCAATGTGAGAATGAGCTGATATCCTTTTCGGGATATTGATTGCAGGATAAATATGGGTCTGAAAACTAAGACTACTGAAAGGAATAAAATACTTAAAGGATTAGACAGGGTAGAGGCAGATGAGGTGTTTCCCTTGGTCGGGGAGTCTAGAACCAGGGGGCACAATTTCAAAATAATGTGGGAGCCACTTAGGACCGAGATGAGAGATTTCTTTACACAGAGGGTCCCGAATCTTTGGAATTCTCTACCCCAGAGGCTATGGAAGCTCAGTCACTGAGTGCGTTTAAAACAGAAATTGGGGGCGGGGTGTCGACACGTGGCACAGTGGTAAGCATTGCTGCCTACGGCGCCGAGGTCCCAGGTTCGAACCCCGGCCCTGGGTCACTGTCCGTGTAGACTCCGCACAGATAGTGACCCAACGGGGAATCGAACCTGGGACCCTGGCGCTGTGAAGCCACAGTGCTATCTACTTGTGCTACCGTGCTGTCCAACCTTGGGTGACTGTGTGGAGTCTGCACGTTCTCCCCGTGTCTGCGTGGGTTTCCTCCGGGTGCTCCGGTTTCCTCCCACAGTCCAAGGATGTGCAGGTTTAGGTGGATTGGCCGTGCTAAATTGCCGCTTGGTGTCCCTTAGGTCAGATGGGGTTACTGGAATAAGGCGGGAAAGTGGGGCTAGGAAGGGTGCTACTTTGGAGAGTTGGTGTAGACTTTATTTTATACATTTAGTGTGCCCAATCCACCTACGCTGCACATCTTTGGGTTGTGGGGGTGAGACCCACGCAGATACGGGGAGAATGTGCAAACTCCACACGGACAGTGACCCTGGATTGAACCCTGGTCCTCGGCGCCAGGTAGCAGTGCTAACCACTGTGTCCTGTGCTGCCCTAGGGGGTTAGTGCAGACTTCACCTTATCTATTTTTTTTCTTTTAAAAATTGTTTTCCCAATTAAGGGGCAATTTAGCGTAGCCAATCCACTGCGCCACCGCTCGGCCCTCATGTCGCCTGTGAAATTTTGAATAAGACTTGGAAAATGGGCTTCCTGGACACAGACCATCGAAATCACTGCCGATGCGTATTTGCATCTAATGGTATCTTTAATTACTTTAAGAGGCCTCTTCGTCCTGGAATTGTGGTCCCATCTATTCCCGAACCGAATTGCTGACCAGCGGGCTCATCTGCCACTAATGTCGCGGGGTCGCCAGGTTATGACCGGCGCCATTTTGTTGGCGGGACATCGGAGACGCGTTCAATTACCTCAGGCACTCTTAAAAGGCCCGTAACATGACTGCTGATATTCTCTGTTTGCTTTATTAAATACGTCTTTCTCTTATGCGGGTTCCGATCCCGCGCCGTCCTTTATCTTAGTATTCTCCTCTCCCGTAACCTGCGGTACATGCGTTCTCCCCAGTTCATCCGGCCCACCACCACAACGCTCGCGGCTGCCGCATTCTCAGTCGAAAGGAAAGGTTTGTTCTGCCTTGGGTATAAGTCGATGGTGTCCCTGGGCCGTGGTTGGGAGGCATCTTTCAGCTGGTCGACAATGTAGCGGATGAGGAAGTAGAATACAAAGAAGACAAGCAACGAAATGCCGATCATATCTGCTGCCTTCAACAAAAACAAAACAATGTAACCCTTACATTTATGAAAAATGGGGTGTGTCTCAGTTATTGTGTACAGTAAATTCTCTTTCATTCAATCCCTCATGGTGCTGAAGGAGGCCATTCGGCCCATTGAGTCTGAACTGACCCTTTGAAGGTCACTCTCACGCCCTATCCTGACCGACACATCTTTGGAAAATGGGGTGTGTCTCAGTTATTGTGTACAGTGAATTCTCTTTCATTCAATCCCTCATGGTGCTGAAGGAGGCCATTCGGCCCATTGAGTCTGAACTGACCCTTTGAAGGTCACTCTCACGCCCTATCCCGACCGACACATCTTTGGAGACCAAGGGGCAATTTTAGCTCGGCCAATCCATGCACCTTTGGACTGTGGGAGGGAACCGGAGGAAACCCACGCAGACACGGGGGAGAACGTGCACACAAAGAGTCACCCAACACGGGTCCGTGGCACGGTGAGGCAGCAGTGCTAACTGCCACACCGTTCTCTCCCCCCCCCCCCCCCCCCCTCACCTCTTCAGAACAATATTCAGCTGTTCAAAGCCCTGCAGCCCACGCATCTGAAGCCCAAGTGTCGACAGCGACAGGAGCCCCTGGCACGCCACCCAACTGCCCCTCCAACCACCATCTGCCCCGCCTGTGACACAGGGCGTAAGTGGGAGCAAGTTCTCTTCAAACCCCGAGGGACTGCTTGGGAAGAAGACACCCTTGGAGTGCGGAGCGCACTCCTGCTCTGGGCTCCATACACACAATAGGGCAACACGGTAGCATAGTGGTTAGCACAATTGCTTCACAGCTCCAGGGTCCCAGGTTCGATTCCCGGCTTGGGTCACTGTGCGGAGTCTGCACGTTCTCCCCGTGTCTGCATGGGTTTCCTCCGGGTGCTCCGGTTTCCTCCCACAGTCCAAAGATGTGCAGGTTAGGTGGATTGGCCGTGCTAAATTGTCCTTAGTGTTCAAAATTGCCCTTAGTGTTGGGTGGGGTAACTGGGTTATGGGGATAAGGTGGAGGTGTGGGCTTGGGTAGGGTGCTCTTTCCAAGAGCCACTGCAGGCTCGATGGGCCGAATGGCCTCCTTCTGCACTGTAAATTCTATTAACATAGTAATTAGGAGCAGGCGCCCGCCATTTGGTGTCTCGTGCCTGCTATGCCATTCGAGGGTGCCTGCTACCTCCACCTCCACCCCGCATAACCCTTGTTGATCAGGGTTACCAACTGTCCAGTATAAGTGATTGCCCAACCATATGGAGTTTGCTCATTCTACCTATGCCTGCGTGGGTCTCACCCCGACAGTCCAAAGATGTGCAGGTTAGGTGGATAAGCTGCGCTAAATTGCCCCTTATGTCCGGGGATGTGCTGTTTAGATTGGGTTACGGGGATAGGGCGGGGGAGTGGGCCTGGCTAGAGTGCTCTTTCAGAGGGTTGGCGCAGACTTGATGGGCTGAATGGCCTCCTTCTGCACTGTTGGGATTCTATGAACCTTTGCCACATGATGGAACAAAAGGAGGAGCCTCTCTGTATTTCCTTGTTCCAACCTGCTTGTAGAAAGTGCACGGAGTAGGGCCATGGAACAGCTTAGGAAGGCGAGGGGAGTGGTGTATGAGTATGGGGAAAAGGCCAGCAGATTGTTAGCGCAGCAACTCAGGAAGAGGGAGGCGGCCAGGGAAATAAGTAGAATGATGGATGGGGAGGGGTGCAGAGTGGAGGACCCGGCAGGATTGAATAAGGTATTCCGGGACTTCTACAGCAAGCTGTACACTTCGGAGCCGCCGGAAGAACCGGAGGAGATGAAAAGGTTTCTGGACGGGTTAGCATTCCCAACAGTAGGTGGGGGCGAGTGGATGGGCTGGGGGCCCTGATTAGAGTGGAGGAGGTATTGGGGGGCCTAAAGGCCATGCAGTCGGGGAAAGCCCTGGGGCCGGATGGATACCCAGTAGAGTTTTATAAGAAGTTCTCTGAGCTGGTGGGCCCGGTCTTGGCGAGGGTTTTTAATGAGGCAAGGGACAGAGGGACCCTGCCACCGACAATGTCGCAAGCCACTATATCACTGATATTGAAGCGGGGTAAAGACCCGGAGGCGTGCGGGTCCTACAGGCCAATCTCCCTGATCAATGTAGATGCCGAGGTCCTGGCGATTAGAATTGAGGACTGCGTACCGGAGGTGATTGGGGAGGACCAAACTAGGTTTGTGAAAGGTAGGCAGCTGTCGGCCATCTTGAGAAGATTACTCAATGTGATTATGATGCCCCCGACGGGCAAGGAGGTGGAGGTAGTGGTGGCGATGGATGCCGAGAAGGCCTTCGACCGGGTGGAGTGGGACTATCTATGGGAGGTGCTCGGACGATTTGGGTTCGGGGAGGGACTGGTGAATTGGATCAGGCTATTGTATCAGGCCCCAAAGGCCAGCATCAGGACAAACAGAGAAGTATCAGAGTATTTTAGACTATACCGCGGGACCAGACAGGGCTGTCCGCTCTCCCCGCTGCTGTTTGCGCTGGCCATAGAGCCGCTGGCGATTGTGCTGAGAGCCGCAAAGGGATGGAAGGGGATGGTTAGGGGCGGGGTGGAACATAGGGTCTCTCTCTATGCGGACGACCTGCTCCTGTATGTGTCGGACCCATTGGCGGGGATGGAAAGTATTCTGGAAACATTGAGGAAGTTCGGCCAGTTCTCAGGGTACAAATTAAATATGGCCAAGAGTGAAATGTTTGTGGTACAGGCAAGGGGCCAGGAGAACAGATTGAGAGGGCTACCATTTAGGATGGTTGAGGAAAATTTCCGGTACTTGGGGATCCAGGTGGCGCGAGACTGGGGCAGGCTGCACAAGTTAAATTTGGCCAGGGTGGTGGAGCAAATGAAGGGAGAGTTTCGGAGATGGGATGCACTCCCGCTGTCGCTGGCAGGGAGGGTGCAGACTGTAAAGATGACAATCCTCCCTAGATTTCTGTTCATTTTTCAGTGCCTCCCGATCTTTGTCCCACAGTCCTTCTTCAAAAGGGTTAACAAGATGATCATGAGCTTTGTCTGGGCGGGAAAATCCCCGCAGGTGAAGAAGGCGATGTTGGAGAGGAACTGCAGTGAGGGAGGACTGGCTTTGCCGAGTCTGATTAATTATTACTGGGCGGCCAACATCACTATGATAAGGAAGTGGATGGTGGGTACGGGGTCTATCTGGGAGCGGGTGGAGGCGGCTTCATGCAGGGGCACCAGCTTGGCAACCCTGGTCACGGCTCCTCTACCGCTGCCGCCGGCCAGGTACTCCACCAGCCGGTAGTGGTGGCGACCCTGCGGATATGGGGCCAGTGGAGGAGGCATGTAGGGGAGATGGGGTCTGTCTGGGCGGCAATCTGCGACAACCATCGGTTTGCCCCCGGGAGTATGGATGGGGGGTTTCGAGCATGGCGGCGGGCGGGGTTGGGGAGGGTGGGCGATATGTTCCTGGAAGGGAGCTTTACGAGTTTGAGGAGCTTGGAGGAGAAATTTGGTCTGGTAAGGGGAAACGATTTCAGGTACCTACAGTTGCGGGACTTTGTCCGTAGACAGGTCCCATCCTTCCCACGCCTCCCGCCAATGGGGATCCAAGACAGAATAGTCTCTAGGGGGGAAGGAGGGGAGGGTAGAGTCTCTGATATTTATAAGGTGCTCATGAAGGGGGAAGGGTCCCAGACGGAGGAACTGAAACTTAAATGGGAGGAGCTGCTAAGCGTGGAAATGGAGGATGGGCTGTGGGCAGAAGCCCTGAGTAGGGTAAACTCAACCGCAACATGTGCCAGGCTCGGCCTGATTCAATTTAAGGTCGTTCACCGGGCCCACATGTTGGTGGCTCATATGAACAAATTCTTTGGGGTAGAGGACAAATGCGCTAGGTGCGCAGGAGGACCAGCGAACCACGTACACATGTTTTGGGCATGCCCTAAGCTGAAGGGGTACTGGGAGGGATTTGCGGGGATCATGTAGTGTCGATGGGAGAGGAGCGGGCTTGTGCAGTATGTTACGATTGAAGTATTGAATGTACGTGGATGTTTGCACATTTTTGTCTTTTTTTGCTTTCTTTCTGTTGATGTCTGTAACTGTTTACAATGCCGAAAAACTACCTCAATAAAACTGTTTGTTAAAAAAAAAAGAAAGTGCACGGAGAATCCTTGGATGGATGGATGGCTGGCTGGGCAGCCGGTGTAAATCGGATTGGTGCCAAGAGCACGGAGTTCGATTCCCATTCCGGCTGGATTGGATTCGGAATCTGCCTCCAACCCGTAGCACCGTGGGCCAACCCTAATTTCAGTCAGAGAGAACTGCAGAAGATTCAATTTCTGTTTCAAGGGCTTCGTCCTTCCACTAGAGTTTGTTTTATTGGTTTATCTCTGTGGTGAATGTAATATATATATGATAATTCACACTGTCTTTGTAAGCACAGTAGCGCGATCCTACCACTAGGGGGAGTAGCTCTGGGAGTACTCAGGAACTTGTACTGGGCTCCACCCTTGGCTCCGCCCACGACTCCTCCCCCTAGTGCAGCTGTATAAATACCCTTGTCCAGAGTCAGCCTGAGTTCACTAAGAGTCAATCAACGGGTAACAGGCTGGCTCTGAAGTAAGTCGATTAAAGCCTAGATTCATATCGGAAACACGTGTCTGGTGAATTGATGGTTCCATCAATCTCCGTTGACTGGACGGCTGGTTCGTGATGGAGAGCGAGGCCGGCAGCGCGGGTTCGATTCCCGTGCCGGCTGAGGTTATCCAGGTTAACCCTGCCCCCTCGCCTGAGGTGTGCTGATCCTCAGGTTAAACCACCACCAGTCAGCTCTCCCCCCCCCCCCCCCCCCCCAGACGGGAAAGCAGCCTACGGTCACCTGGGACTGTGGCGACTCTGCTTAACCTCTCAGTTCTTGGCTTATGCAGACAAATCTCACTGATTACACGTCGTGTTATCTAACATCCTGCTGTTGTCCCTGGCTCTCACCCAGTAATGTGATCACATTGGCGTGAAATGGGTTAGCGCACAGTCCAATCTTGGGATTATTTACCAATGCTACTGAGCAGCAGTTTGTGGCAACGTCCTCGGAGATCAGCTTTCAGTAAGAGACAAGAGAGACTCAGGCGTGATTTACACCCCCCCTCCCCCCCCCCCCACTCCCCACCCCCCTCCCAAACAATGTGTTGCATTTATATAGCGCCCTGAATGTCATAAATCATCCCAGAAAACACAGCAATGTGATCAGATGCCTAAGCAGATGATAATGGGACAAACGGTAGAAAGCTTGATCATGGAGATGGGTTTTAAGAAACATCTTAAATCACAGGAGTGGCTAACATAAGAAATAGTAGTGGGCCATTCGGCCCTCCGAGCCTACCCTATCATGGCTTGTCTCATCCAGGCCTCTACTCCACTCTCCTGCCTGTTTTCCTTGATTTCCCCTGTAGTTCAATGGGCTGGCTTTGAATATAATCAACGGGGCGGCAGTTAGCACTGCTGCCCCACAGCGCCAGGGTCCCGGGTTCGATTCCCGGCTTGGGTCACTGTCTGCGTGGAGTCTGCCCCCTTCTCCCCCGTGTCTGCGCGGGTTTCCTCCGGGTGCTCCGGTTTCCTCCCACAGTCCAAAGGTGGGCTGGATGAGTCACACTAAAATTGCCCCTGAGGGTGACGATTGGGCCTACGTAGGGCGGTCTACGAAGGGTCGGTGCACACCCGACGGGCCGAATGGCCTATTTCTGCAGTGTAGGGATTCCTGGGGAAGAGAAATCCAAAGATTCGTGACCATCCCAGGAAATAAACTCCTTCTCAATCCGTGCCTTAAATAGCTCCCCACCCCCCTCGAATAGGTTCCCATTCGATGGGGTCAAGGGAGGAACTCCAGGGCGTAGGACTGGGCGGCAGGGAGGTTAATGCCTTGCGCTCAGAACCAGCCAATGCTGCCACATAAATAAATTAGCAAGGGCGCAGTCCATTATAAAGAAGTCAAACCAAATGACGTTTCAATCAGCGGGATCTATCAAAAATCTCACCAACGCGAGACACGCATGTTTAAAAAACAAACTATTGGAAATTTCCATGACTCCATTTAAAAGAAAACTCCATTCAGCTCATCTGGTTCAAACCGGAATGAGCCAGTTGACCGGTGCCGATCGCTTTGCTTCTCAATGGTTCAACACAACAAGAGAAAAATGATACCTCCAAACGTCAATCTAAATAGTAGTGTAGGCGCTGGTGAAAGAATGTTCGAGCACAATTGCAAAGGGAGCCCCGGGTGACAGAACCCTCGAGCATCACAATCGCAGAATAAACCCTGCGGTGAGCAGCAATGCTTTCAGTTCAACCCACTCAGCTGTAGGGTTGCCAAAAGCCCCCAACCCCCCCCCCCCCCCCCCCCCCCCCCCCCCCCACCCCCGGCACAGGTTCCCCCTGCAGACCCCAGAAATTAATCTCTTGCAACTCTAGGATGAATAAAACCTGAGGGGGAGAAAGTGGGGACTGCGGTGGCAGGGGAGGGGGAGGGGTCCATGAAAACACATTGCCCGGTCGAGATTTCTTTCCCTCATTTTCTTTTGTAGACTTTTGTTCACTGTCAAAATATTGACGGTAAGGGCGGCACGGTGGCGCAGTGGTTAGCACTGCTGCCTGGCGGCGCCGGGGACCCGGGTTCGATCCCGGCCCCGGTTCGCTGCCCGTGCGGAGTTTGCACATTCTCCCCGTGCCTGCGTGGGTCTCACCCCCCACGACCCAAAGATGTGCAGGGTAGGTGGATTGATTGATTGATTGATTGATATTTATTGTCACACGTATCTATGTACAGGGCCGGTGCTAGGAATTGTGGGCCCAATTAGAAAAGTGATGGCGGGGCCCCTACTCTACAAAAGTAAAAATTTATGTATGTTTATATTTCGTGTAGTATGCTCGTCTTTAACCAAAAAAAAACATTAAATGCTTGATATACTAAAATTTTGAAACTTACTTACCCGGGCGGAAGGATTTGGCGGCGCAGGCTGAAGGATTTGTCGACGGTAATGCGGTGCGTTCCCCAAAAGTAAAAACTACCCTATAGTTCCTCTTAGAATACAGAAAAGGCTTCAAACGGTAACTCTGTCGCTGCTGGCGCGGGGACCCCTTAAGGTGCGGGGCCCAATTTGATGAAATTGGTCAAATAGGCTTAAAACTGGCCCTGCCTATGTACAGTGAAAAGTATTTTTCTGCGGAACGTACATGGTACAGTACATACATAGTAGACAATTCAACAGATCGAAATGGGAATTTTACTTCTAAAAGAATAATCGACAGAGTACATTGACAAATACACATCGGCAAATAATGATTAGTTACAGTGTGAAACAAGGGCCACGCTACATTGCCCCTTAATTGGGAAACAAAAATTATGTAAAAGATATATATATATATATATTGAAGGTGGGGGAGAAGGGATACGTTAAGAGCCCGTGGTGTTAAGGGTAAGATCATGGCATGGATAGAGGATTGGCTGACTGGCAGCACGGTAGCATAGTGGTTAGCACAATTGCTTCACAGCTCCAGGGTCCCAGGTTCGATTCCCGGCTTGGGTCACTGTCTGTGCGGAGTCGGCATGTTCTTCCCGTGTGTGCGTGGGTTTCCTCCGGGTGCTCCGGTTTCCTCCCACAGCCCAAAGATGTGCGGGTTAGGTGGATTGGCCATGCTAAATTGCCCTTAGTGTCCAAAATTGTCCTTAGTGTTGGGTGGGGTTACTGGGTTATGGGGATAGGGTGGGGTTGTGCGCTTGGGAAGGGTGCTCTTTCCAAGAGCCAGTGCAGACTCGATGGGCCAAATGGCCTCCTTCTGCACTGTAAATTCTATGAAAGTAAAAAGTGGGGATAAAGAGGTCATTTCCAGGATGGCAGCCGGTGACTAGTGGTGTGCCTCAGGGGTCTGTGCTGGGACCATAACTTTTCACGCATTAGTTATCTGGAAGAAGGTACTGAAGGCACTGTTGCTATGTTTACAGATGATACAAAGATCTGTAGAGGGACCGGTAGTATTGAGGAAGCAAGGGGGCTGCAGAAGGACCTGGACAGGCTAGGAGAGTGGGCAATGAAGTGGCAGATGGAATACAATGTGGAAAAGTGTGAGGTTATGCACTTTCGAAAGAGAAATTGAGGCATGGACTTTTTTCTAAATGGGGAAATGCTTAGGAAATCAGAAGCAGAAAGGGACTTGGGAGTCCTTGTTCACAAATTTCTTAAGGTTCACGTGCAGGTTCAGTCGGCAGTTAGGAAGGCAAATGCATGGGCAGCACGGTAGAACAAGTGGCTAGCACGGTTGTCTCACGGCGCCGAGGTCCCAGGTTCGATCCCGTCTGGGTCACTGTCCGTGTGGAGTTTGCACATTCTCCCCGTGCTTGCGTGGGTTGGGGCAGCACGGTGGCGCAGTGGGTTAGCCCTGTTGCCTCACGGCGCTGAGTTCCCAGGTTCGATCCCGTCTGGGTCACTGTTCGTGTGGAGTTTGCACTAAATTGCCCCTTAATTGGAAAAAATGAATTGGGTACTCCAAATTTTTTTTTAAGTGTTTGCGTGGGTTTCGCCCCCACAACCCAAAGATGTGTAGGGTAGGTAGATTGGCCATGCTAAATTGCCCCTTAATTGGAAAAAATGGATTGGATACTCTAAATTTATTTTTTAAAAAGGAAGGCAAATGCAATGTTAGCATTCATGTCGAGAGGGCTCGAATACAAGACCAGTGATGTACTTCTGAGACTGTATAAGGCTCTGGTCAGACCCCATTTGGAGTATTGTGAGCAGTTTTGGGCCCCGTATCTAAGGAAGGATGTACTGGCCTTGGAGAGGGTCCACAGGAGGTTCACAAGAATGATCCCTGGAATGAAGAACTTGTCATATGAGGAACGGTTGAGGACTCTGGGTCTGTACTCATTGGAGTTTAGAAGGATAAGGGGGGATCTTATTGAAACTTACAGGATACTGCGAGGCCTGGATAGAGTGGATGTGGAGAGGATATTTCCACTTGTAGGAAAAACTAGAACCAGAGGACACAATCTCAGACTAAAGGGACGATCCTTTAAAACAGAGATGAGGAGGAATTTTTCAGCCAGAGGGTGGTGAATCTGTGGAACTCTTTGCCGCAGAAGGCTGTGGAGGCCAAATCACTGAGTGTCTTTAAGACAGAGATAGATAGGTTCTTGATTAATAAGGGGATCAGGGGTTATGGGGAGAAGGCAGGAGACTGGGGATGAGAAACATATCAGCCATGATTGAACGGCGGAGCAGACTCGATGGGCCGAGTGAAAGGATAAGTGAGAGATGGAGAGGTTTAGGGGAGGGAATTCTCGAGCTTAGGGCAGTGGCACCTGTGGTGATTTTTGGGAGGGGATTTCCAAGATAGAAGACGTAGCGATCACAAAGACACACAAAACACTTTTCTGGAACTAAACTAATTTTATTAACACGACTAAATTTGAGTTTGACACTAAATAGCAAACATACATGTAAAAATTAAACTACACTCACTAACACTATCTCTATCTACTAACTATACCTATTATATCTTAACTAGCTCAAGGGCAGCATGGCGGCTCAGTGGTTAGCACTGCTGCCTCACGGAGCAAGGTCCCAGGTTCGATCCCGGCTCTGGATCACTGTCCGTGTGGAGTTTGCACATTCTCCCCGTGTCTGCATGGGTCTCACCCCCACAACCCAAAGATGTGCAGGATAGGTGGATTGGCCACGCTAAATTGCCCCTTAATTGGAAAAAATGAATTGGGTACTCTAAATTTATATATTTTTTTAAATCTTAACGAGCTCTGCAACACACTATGAATCTTGTCTCCTTCAGCTCCAATCTAACCTCCTCCCACAAGCCCAAGAGCCAGTGCAATTTATAGTACTGTCTCTTAGCTCCCTCCAGTGGCGAGGCTAAACATAACATTAACTCTTCACATGCTGTACATTTGTATAATGTCACAGCACCTGAAGGCTTGGCCACCAGCGGTGGAGCGATTCCAATCGGGAAAGTTTTAAAAAGGATGGAGGAGCGCAGGTTGGTGGAGCTGGATGAAACTGAAGAGATCGGGCGGGGTGAGGCCATGGAGGGATTTGAAAACTGGGACGGTGGGGGGGTGGGGGGTGGAGGCTGGGTAAGAGAGCATTGGGATCTTCCTGAACCTAGCCAAAGATCTCACTTGACTGCAGCCATCCCCTGTATTCAGCGACTCTGAGCACTGGAACTCTTTCCGACCGAGGCATGCGTCGAGAGGGAGAAACTGTTCCGATTTTCGGAAGGACGACGAACCGATTTAACGTGAGTGATTCAAAAACCAATGGCGAGTTGAAGAAAAAGGGGGTGGAATTTGAACCCGTGTCCCTCACAGAGCGTCTGGATTACTCGTCCAGTGACAGAGCCACTATGTCACCCTCCCCCCTATCAGTCTGGAGATTACAGTCAGAATTGTACAGCAGTTCTGGATTCATTTTATAATAATCTTTATCTTTATTAGTGTCACTAGTAGGCTTACATTAACACTGCAATGAAGTTACTGTGAAAAGCCCCTAGTCGCCACACTCTGTTTGGGTACACAGAGGGAGAATTCAGATTGTCCAATTCACCTAACAAGCACGTCTTTCGGGACTTACATAGAACATAGAACAGTACAGCACAGAACAGGCCCTTCGGCCCTCGATGTTGTGCCGAGCCATGATCACCCTACTCAAACCCACGTATCCACCCTATACCCGTAACCCCCCACCCCTTAACCTTACTTTTTAGGACACTGGGAGAATGTGCAGACTCCGCACAGACAGTGACCCAAGCCGGGAATCGAACCCGGGACCCTGACGCTGTGAAGCCACAGTGCTAACCACTGTGCTGCCACGCCGCCCTAATTTCTTATTTGTTCCTGGGATGTGAGCATCGCTGGTTAGACCAACATTTATTGCCCATTCCTAATTGCCACGGGAAGCGTGGTGCAGTCCCTGGGGTGTAGGTACACCTATGGTGCTGTTAGGGAGGGAGCTCCAGGATTTTGACCCAGTGACAGTGAAGAAACGGCCGATATATTTCCGAGTCAGGACGGTGAGTGGCTCGGAGGGGAACCTGCAGGTGGCGGAGTCCCCATGGGTCCACTGCCCCTTGTCCTTCCAGGATCTGGATGGTAGTGGTCGTGGGTTTGGAAGGTGTTGTCGAAGCAAGTTGCTGCAGTGCATCTTGTAGATGGTAGACACAGCTCTCTAGTGGTTGAGGGAGTGAATGTTTAAGGCGCTGGAAGGGATAATTGGGGGCAATATATTTTTTTTTTTAAATTTAAAGTGCCCAATTAATTTTTTCCAATTAAGGGGCAATTTAGCGTGGCCAATCCCCCTACCCGGCACATCTTTGGGTTGTGGGGGCGAAACCCACGCAGACACGGGGAGAATGTGCAAACTCCACACGGACAGTGACCCAGAGCCAGGTATCGAACCTGGGACCTCAGCGCCGTGAGGCAGCAGGGCTAACCCACTGCGCCACCCTGCTGCCCATTGGGGGCAATATTAGCAAGAGTTCGAAAAAGGGAAAGTCAAGGCTTTGCTGAAAAAGCTTTCTGAGGGTAGATAAACTATTACAGAAGATGTTCAAAACTATGAAGGTTTTTTGAGGCAAATCTGTTTCCAAAAGACATAGGAGCAGAATTAGGCCACTCGGCCCATCGAGTCTGCTCCACCATTCAATCATGGCTGATATTTTCTCATCCCCATTCTCCTGCCTTCTCCCCATAACCCACCTCATCTCTGTTTTGAAGGATCGTCCCTTTAGTCTGAGATGGTGTCCTCTGCTTCTAGTTTTTCCAACAAGTGGAAACATCCTCTACACATCCACTCTATCCAGGCCTCGCAGCATCCTGTAAGTTTCAATAAGGTCCCCCCTCATCCTTCTTGATGGAACCATCAATTCACCAGGCACGTGTTTCCGATATAAATCTTGGCTTTAATCGACTTACTACAGAGCCAGCCTGTTACCCGTTGATGAACTCTCAGTGAACTGCAGGCTGACTCTGGACAAGGGTATTTATACAGCAGCACTAGGGGGAGGAGTCATGGGCGGAGCCAAGGGTGGAGCCCTGTACAAGCTCCTGAGTATTCCCAGAGCTACTCCCCCTAGTGGTCGGATAACGCTACTGCGCTTACAAAGACATAGTGTGAATTATCATATTACATTCACCACACTTCTAAACTCCAATGAGTACAGACCCATGAGTCCTCAACTGTTCCTCATACGACAAGCTCTTCATTCCAGCTGAAGGGACATTAACGTTTTACACAGCGGGCTGTTACGATCTGGAACACACCTCCTGAAAGGGCAGTGAAAAGAGATTTTTAAAGTGACTGTCAAAAGAGAACAGTTTTCAGAGTTGGGAGCAAAGAACAGGGAGAGTTGTGAGCCGTCGGAGCTTTGGGAGGGCTAGCACAGACACGATGGGCTGAATAGTAATCTAGCTGGGCCGTCTCATTCCACTGGAGATTTAGCCTTGCAGCTATGTGCTGCATAGCTTACCACTCTGAAAATAAGTGGGCAGCAAGGGAGTTAATTATAGTTGACCTGAGCATCTCTCAGGAGGAAAGGATAACTGACATATTTAAAGTGAAACTGTGGAGATGAGAAACTCTCTTGACTCAGCAAAAAAATCTGTTCATTTTTTTCAGCAAATAATAGTCAACAAACCTGCTGAAATCCTTTAAAAGGTGTATTTAGTTTGGCTTATCACTGTACCAGAAGGAGCTGTGTGCTCAACCCTTTGACTGTTAACCTTTTAATCTCAGCTGACATTTGAGTTGCATACAGCAGGAGTATTGCACTGTTCATAGAATAGAATCATAGGGCGCGATTCTCCCAGACAGGGAGAAATCGTAAGGCTGGCGTCAAATCCGGGCGGCTTTAACGCCAGCCTCCCATCCCCGACCGGGAACCGATTCTGGTCCCCGGTCGGGGCTAGTATGCCGCGGCCGTGAACTCCGGCATCGCGGGCTTAACGAATTTCGTTAAGCCCGCTTGCCAGAGTTTGCGCCGGCTGACGCGTCACATGACGTCAGCCGCGCATGCGCAGATTGGAAGACTCCAACCCGCGCATGCGCGGATGACGTCATCGCGCATTTGCGCGAAACCCACGCATGCGCGGGCCGGGATGCCCCTCAGCCGCCCCGCGAAGTGATACAGCGGGGCGGCGGAAGGACAAAGAGTGTGCGGGAATCGGACCCGCTGCCCGCAATCGGTGCCCACCGATCGCGGGCCCATGGCACCCTTGGCACGGCCATGGTACTGCCGTGCCAATCGGTGCCATGGTTTTCAAAATCGGGACTTTACGGCCGTTTTTACGAACGGCCAGACCAGGTGTGTTTGCCGTTCGTAAAAACAGCCGTAAAGGGCTTGGACTTCGGCCCATCGGCCAGCTGAGAATCGCTGCCGGCCGTAAAAAAACGGCGGCAGCGATTCGTGTCGGGAGTCAGGCGTGGGGGGGGGGGGGGGAGAATAGCGGGTAGGCGTCAGACTAGCGTGGCCGTAAAAATTTTCGAACCCCGCTATTCTCCGCACCGTCGTGAGTGCGGAGAATTGCGCCCATAGAATTTACAGTGCAGGAGGAGGCCATTCAGTCCATCGAGTCTGCAGCGGCCCTTAGAAAGAGCACACTACAGAAGCCCACGTATCTGCCCTATCCCCGTAACCCAGCAACCCTCACTTAACATTTTTGGACACTAAGGGTAGTTTAGCATGGCCAATCCACCTAAGCCATACAAAACCGGAGCACCCAGAGGAAACACACGCAGACACGGGGAGAACGTGCAGACTACACACAGACAGTGACAGACCCAGCTGGGAATCGAACCTGGGACCCTGGAGCTGTGAAGCAACTATGCTACCATGTTCAATCTCTGTGAGACATTTTACTGAGGTCCTGTTTGCTTGTACAGGCGGAGATAATAAATTCCCCAACAGAAAGAGGTAGAATAAATGGGTGGCGCAGTGGTTAGCGCCTCGGGTCACTGTCTGTGCGGAGTTTGCACGTTCTCCCCGTGTCTGCTTGGGTTTCCTCCGGGAGCTCCGGTTTCCTTGCACAGTTCAAAGATGTGCAGGTTGGATGGATTGACCGTGATCAACACGCAGGGTTACAGGGATGGGATAGGGCGGGGGGAGTGGCCGAGGTGGGGTGCTCATTTGGAGGGTCGGTGCGGACCCAATGGGCCAAATGGCCTTCTTCTGCTCCTATGTCTTCTGGTCTTATTTATGGTCAGTTAGCTCAGTTATTTTTTTTTAAATTTAGGGTACCCAATTCACTTTTTCCAATTAGTGGGCAATTTAGCGTGGCCAATCCACCTACCCGTGCCCATCTTTGGGTTGTGGGGGTGAAACCCATGCAAACACAAACACGGGGAGAGTGTGCCAACTCCACATGGACAGTGACCCAGAGCTGGGATCGAACCTGGGACCTCGGCGCCGTGAGGCAGCAGCGCTAACCACTGAGCCACCGTGCCGCCCCAGGTTAGCTCAGTTGGCTGGATGTCTGGGTTTATGATGTGGAGTGACACCAACAAATAAGGTTCAATTTACTTACGGTCAGAGGTTATCAATTAACCGTGCCCCTCACCTGAGGTGTGGTGACCCTCAGGTTAAATCAGCACCAGTCAGCTCTCAAAAGGGGAGAGCAGTCTATGGTCCTCAGTGACTTTCATTTATATCGCTTTCAGCAAATAAAATCTGACATGAAGCCCCATGAAATATTTGCGCAGGTCACCAAAACCTTGATCAAAGACTTTTAAGGAGCATCTTAAAGGAGAGGGAGAGGGAAACTGAGAGGAGGTTTAGGGGAGAATCCCGCAGCTTCGGGTCCAGGTAGATGAAGGCATGGCTGCCAATGGTGGAGCGATTCAAGTCGGGAGGCAATTTCTGTCTTGAATATACTCAATGGGCGGCATGGTGGCACAGTGGTTAGCACTGTTGCTTCACAGCCATAGGGTCCCGGGTTCGATTCCCGGCTTGGGTCACTGTCTGTGCGGAGGCTGCACGTTCTCCCCGTGTCTGCGCGGGTTTCCTCCGGGCGCTCCGGTTTCCTCCCACAAGCCCCGAAAGACGTGCTTGTAGGTGAATTAGACATTCTGAATTCTCCCTCTGTGTACCCGTACAGGTTCCAGAATGTGGCGACTAGGGGCTTTTCACAGTAACTTCACTGCAGTGTTAATGTAAGCCGACTTGGACACTAATAAAAATTATTATTACTTCGCATTATGGGTTAAATTTACAACTTGTAGCCTTTCATTATATTTTTTTTAAATTTAGGGTACCAAATTATTTTTTTTCTCAATTAAGGGGCAATTTAGCGTGGACAATCCACATCTTTGGGATGTGGGGGTGAAACCCACGCAGACACGGTGAGAATGTGCAAACTCCACACGGACAGTGACCCAGGGCTGGGATTCGAACCCGGGTCCTCAGCGCTTTAGCCCCAGTGCTAACCACTGCACCAGGTGCCGCCCCAGCATTTCATTCTCTGACGCATACAGTCCAAGGAGTTTCCAGTGTAGCCGCTGGGACTTAGTCGGTGGCCTTTGCCGCTTGTGCCTTTGCAATGGATGCCCCAAGATTGAGCGTGTCCTTCAGCATGTAGCCCTGGTCCGTGGAATGTGCCAGTCTGTAACTCTCGGTCGAAGGCTCCGGAAGACCAACATGTTTCGGGCGCACCAAAGGCCGTCTTTCACCGAGTTGATGATTCCCCCCCCCCCCCC